>NC_135809.1:80860588-80986485 GCF_964213995.1 Mustelus asterias
CTGTCCTCCTGGGAGTTAACGGCTGTGACTAAGTTCTGCCTGGAGCAGTTGTTTTTAAATTCATTTACGGGATGTGGGTGTAAGTGGCTAGACCAGCATTTATTGCTCATCCCTAGTTGCCCTTCTAAAGATGGTGGTGAGCTGCCTTCTTGAACTGCTGCAGTCCCTGAGGTGTAGGTACATCCACTGTGCTCTTAGGGAAGGAGTTCCCGAATTGTGACCCAGCGACTGCAAAGGAATGCTGATATATTTCCAAGTCAGGACGGTGAGTGACTCTGAGGAGAACGTCCAACTGGTGGTGTTGCCTGGTATCTGCTGCTCTTATCCTTCTAGATGACAGTGGTTGTGGGTTAGGAAGGTGCTGTCTAAGAAACCTTGGTGATTTCCTGCAGTGCATCTTGTAGATGGTTACGCACGACGGCCACTGGTCATCGGTGGTGGAGGGATTGAATGTTTGTGGAAGGGGCTGTAAGCAAGTGGGCTGCTTTGTCCTGGACGGTGTTGAGCTTCTTGTGTTGTTGGAGCTGTACTCACCCAGGCAAATGGAGAGGATTCCATCACACTCCTGACTTGTGCCTTGTAGCTGGTGGACAGGCTTTGGGGAGTTAGAAAGTGAGTTACTTGCCATAGGATTCCTTGCCTTTGATCTGCTTTGGCAGCCACAGTATTTATATGGCTAGTTGAGTTCAGTTTCTGGTCAATGATGATCTCATAGAAACCTACAAAATTCTAACAGGACTAGACAGGTGTCACAAACAACACTGGTGTTACCTGCAAGGGTGTCCCAAGTTGGAACACCGGTTCATGTTGGTGAATTTAAAAAAAAATATTGTGAGGAGGCACTTAAAACCTAGTGAGGAACCAGTCCAGTCATTGTATAAACACTTATTAAAGAATATTTGTTAACTTAAAAGAAAAGCAAAATACACAACAAAAAGGACTACAAAACGCTAAGGCACTTAAGTATATGAATAAGTAATCACAGTGTTTATGTAGCAATTACCCCTTGTCCATCAAATATCTATGATCCCTGCACTCAATAAGACTTCCTTTCCTCAAACAACTTCCAAATTAAGGCTGGAATTCTCCAGCCTCTCCTGTGACTGTGATTCTCCCGTCCCGCTGCAGTGAATGGAGATTCGGCTGAGCACCAAATTCTTCATTCTTGCTGGCAGCAGCAGTGGGACGTGAGAGACCGGAGAATACCACACAATACAAGGCTAATGATCAAGTCTGTGAAATGTCTTTTTCTGGTGCAACAAAGATATTTAAACTGCCTTTACGAAGATCTCCTGCAATGCCTTGGCTCTAAGGCTAAGATGCAGCACTATAGCATCTCTGGGAAATGAACAAGAGAGGAGCCAGGGAAAGGGTTGGCCCACTCGAGGATCGTGGAGGGAATCTATGCATGGAACCAGAGGAAATGGGTGAGATATTAAATTAATACTTTGCCTCAGTATTCAACAAAAAGAGGGGCTTGATGGATGAGGAGCCTAGGGTAAGGTGTATAGATATTCTGGGTCATGTCATTATCAAAAAGGAGGAGGTATTGGGTGTCTTAAAAAGCATTAAAGTAGATAAGTCCCCAGGGCCTGATGGGATCTACCCCAGAATGCTGAGGGAGGCAGGGGTGGAAATTGCTGGAGCCTTGACAGAAATCTTCATATCCTCATTGGCTACAGGTGAAGTTCCAGAGGACTGGAGGATAGCCAATGTTGTAACGTTGTTCCATTGTTTAAGAAGGGCAGCAGGGATAATCCAGGAAATTATAAGCCGGTGAGCCTTCCATCAGTGATAGGGAAATTATTGGAAAAGATTCTTCGGGACAGGATTTACTCACATTTGGAAAGAAATGGATTTATTAGTGATAATGTGGAGATGCCGGCGTTGGACTGGGGTAAACACAGTAAGAGTTTTAACAACACCAGGTTAAAGTCCAACAGGTTTATTTGGTAGCAAATGCCATTAGCTTTTGGAGCCCTGCTCCTTCGTCAGATGGAGTGGAAATCTGCTCACAAACAAGGCACACAGAGACACAAAATCAAGTTCCAGAATACTGATTAGAATGCGAATCTTTACTGCTAATCAAGTCTTAAAGATACAGACAATGTGAGTGGAGGGAGCATTAGGCACAGGTTAAATAAATGTGTATTGTAAAGAAATGAGACAATACACATTTCTTTAACCTGTGCCTAATGCTCCCTCCACTCACATTGTCTGTATCTTTAAGACTTGATTAGCTGTAAAGATTCGCATTCTAATCAGTATTCTAACTTGATTTTGTGTCTCTGTGTACCTTGTTTGTGACCAGATATCCACTCCATCTGATGAAGGAGCAGGGCTCCGAAAGCTAATGGCATTTGCTACCAAATAAACCTGTTGGACTTTAACCTGGTGTTGTTAAAACCCTTACTTTATTAGTGATAGACAGCATGGTTTTGTGAAGGGGAGGTCGTGCCACACTAACTTGATTGAGTTTTTCCAGGAAGTGACGAGGACGATAGATGAGAGAAAGGCAGTGGATGTTATATACATGGACTTCAGTAAAGCCTTTGACAAGGTACCTCATGATAGACTGGTACAAAAGGTGAAGTCACACGGGATCAGAGGAGAGCTGGCACGATGAATACAGAACTGGCTTGGCCATAGAAGACAGAAAGTAGCAGCAGAAGGGTGCTTTTCTGAATGGAAGGTTGTGACTAGCGGTGTTCCACAGGGATCAGTTCTGGGACCTTAGTTGTTCGTAGTATATATAAATGATTTGGAGGAAAACATAGCTGGTCTGATTAGTAAGTTCGCAGATGACACAAAAATTGGTGGAGTTGCAGATAGTGAAGAGGATTGTCAGAAGATACAGCAAGATATAGACCGGTTGGAGACTTGGGCAGAGAAATGGCAGATGGAGTTTAATCCGGACAAGTGTAAGATAATGCATTTTGGAAGGTACAATGCATATAGGAATTATACACTAAATGGTAGAACCCTTAGGAGTATTGACAGGCAGAGAGATCTGGGCGTACATATCCACCGATCACTAAAAGTGGCGACGCAGGTGGATAAGGTAGTCAAGAAAGCATATGGCATGATTGCCTTCATCGGCCAGGGCATTGATTATAAAAATTGTCAGGTCATGCTGCAGCTGTACAGAACCTTAGTTAGGCCTCATTTAAAATATTGTGTACAATCTGGTCGCCACACTACCAAAAGGATGTGGATGCTTGGGAGAGGGTACAGAAGAGATTTACCAGGATGTCGCATGGTCTGGAGGGTATTAGCTATGAGGAGAGATTGGATAAACTCGGTCTGTTCTCACTGGAACAACGGAGATTGAGGAGTGACCTGATAGAAGTTTACAAGATTATGAGTGGCATGGACAGAGTGGATAGTCAGATGCTCTTTCCTCGGGTAGAAAAATGAAGTACTAGGGGACATAGATTTATGGTGCGTGGAGAAAAGTTTAGAAGAGATGTGCAAGGCAAGTTTTTTACACAGAGGGTGGTGAATATTTGGAACATGCTGCCTGGGAAGGTGATGGGAGCAGGTACAATTGAGGCATTTAAGGGGCAACTATTTGAATACATGAATAGGATGGGAACGGAAGGATACGGACTCCGTAAGTGCATATGGTTTTAGTTTAGGCAGGCCTCATGATCAGCACAGGCTTGGAGGGCCAAAGGGCCTGTTCCTGTGCTGTACTTTTCTTTGTTCTTTATGATCCCTTGGCTGTGAAATGGGTCCTAGCCTCCTGGTTGTGAATAGTGGACTCGTTTCTGGCAATGAGGTATGGGCTCCCTTTCTGCTTCTGTGAAGGGTGGAGGTTTATGCTGTTTACCCTTTTGTTATTTCAAACTTGAGAGTTGGCTGTACATATCTCAAATTCTTTCCTTTAGTGGAGCTCAGCATTCCCCTAGCTCTACATCACCCAATCATTGAGGTTAACTGTTTTTGCTGGTGGAACTTAACATTTCCAAAGCAGCCATCTAAGTAATCTGTTTCTACTACTTGAGCAATTCACACCTGATCATCTTTAGATGCTCTCTTGTCTTTGGATTGCGCTGATGATTTTTAATGGTTTTGCCAGCCCCTGGAAATGCTGGCTGTTACTGTTGCTAGGCAGATTTCTAACTTGCAGGCGTTTGAAAATTATTGTTACTGTTGCTGCCGGGCAAATCCCTGACACAGAGTAGATGCAGGAAGGCTGCTCCCGATAGCGGGGAAGTCCCATACAAGGGATCACATTCTGAGGCTACGGGGTAGACCATTTAGCATTGAGATGAGGAGGTGGTGAGCCTATGGAATTCTCTACCACAGAAAGTAGATACGGCCAAAACATTGTTTGATTTCAAGAAGAAATTAGATACGGCTCTTGGGGCTAAAGAGATCAAAGGATATGGTGGGAAAGTGGGAACAGGTTACTGAGTTGGATGATCAGTCATGATCATAATGAATGGCAGAGTAGGCTCGAAGGACCGAATGGCCTCCTCCTACTCCTATTCCCTATGTTTCTATGCTTACTTGGCCAAATGCTGCCTTGATGTCAAGGGCAGTTACTCTCACCTCACCTTTGGCGTTTAGCTGTTTTGTCCATGTTTGAACCAAGGCTGTAATGAGGTCAGGAGCTGAGTGACCCTGGCGGAACCCAAACTGGGCGTCACTGAGCAGGTTATTGCTGAGTAAGTGCTGCTTGATAGCACTGTTGACGACGTCTTCTGTCACTTTATTAATGATCGAGAGGAGACTGATGGGGTGGTAATTGGCCGGATTGGATTTGTCCTGTTTCTTGTGTCCAGGACATAGCTGGACAATTTTCCACATTGCCGGATAGATGCCTGTGTCGGAACAGCTTAGCTAGTGGCGCTGCAAGTTCTGGAGCACATGTCTTCAGTACTATTGCCAGAATATTGTCAGGGCTTAGATCTAGCCTTTGCAGTATCCAGTGTCTCTAGCACTGAGATCATGTGGAGTGATATCCATGTTATATATGATATCCTCCATTAACCTTAACAGCATCCTCAAATTCAAACCAATCTTTTATTAGATCAGAGCCAAAATGGGGACAATTTGGTTACTTCTTCCGGACATGTTTTGAATGCTGACATGCATTCAAATTCTTCCATGCCTCTATTATTAATGATCTTATCATTTGTGTGTGGAGCATGAACACCAGCATTGACTAGTTGGGCTGAATGGCCTGCTTCCGAACGATAAATTCTACGCATTGACATTCTTCAGCGGTATCCTAGACTCCATTAAGTTTATTCTGCTTCACCCCCAGTGATGATCTTGATTCCTTGGTTTAGTTATTGTTTTTGGCTCCAGTGGGTAACCCGCTATTCCTGTAAATTCCCATTACAGAGAGGGAAGGAATTGAAATATATGACCGTGACACTTGCCATTAATCCTCTCCTGTGTTTGTAGGATCCAGTGATGAATTACGAATGTAATGCTTTTTATAATGGAATTTCACTCTGCTCCTGATTTCACTGATAGACACAGTGAAAACCAAGCTCCCACACGCACGGTATTGAATACTCTTAACTTCACAAATTATCCAAATAAATACTCAAGTCCAGCTTCCTGACAGTTTGACCTCTTGCAATCTGGAAGTCTGAACACAAGGGAGAAAGAAAAAACAAAAGGAGTTATCGCCCAATAACTCAAGCCTTCTGTGGCGACTCTCTATTTGCACAGTTTCCATTCAGTGTTGTGGGAGCGAGTGTCCTTTTAAGGACCGAACTCTAATACAAAGAGGTGGCCGGGGAACTTATTAAATTAAGAGTAATATTAACAATGTTTTTTTAAAGCCCAGTGAACTGCCAAGTGCAGGTCAACTAGTGGGAACGCTGCATTTATTGAAAATGCATTCTGTGCTATGTTCTATGTAAGGTCTTAGTTGTTTAACATCAGTGAGCATTGTTGCTTTTTTCTACCTGTTGATCAGTAAATGAATTGATGATGCCAGATTTGATATATATTTGTCCAGCAATCAGATACAGTAATGTCTGTCCTTTGTTGTGTGTGTAACTATTATACTGTAGAAAAATACAAGTTTTGCATGTATACTGCACCTTTTATCGTTTCAATATGTCTCAAAGCACCTTGCAACCAACTCATTACTTTTTGAGTGGGTGACTGTTGTAATGTAGGATTAATTAATGTACAGCAGAATCCAAGACACAGCAATCGAACGTCAGATAATCTGTTTTTGTGAATTTGATTGAGGGATAAATATTGGGCTTGACATCAGGGAAAACTCACATGTTCTCCTCAAATACTGCTTGTGGGGTCCTTTATGTCCAACTGAGAGACTAGACAAGGTTAACGTTTTATGAAAAAGACAGCACCTCTGACGGACAGCACTCCTTCAGTGCTGCACAGAAGTATTAGTTTCTAACATACATGAACTTTTATTCCTCCCTCAATCGAGGGCAGCATGGTGGTACAGTGGTTAGCACTGCTGCCTCACAGCGCTAGGGACCTGGGTTCAATTCCAGCCTTGGGTCACTGTCTGTGCGGAGTCTGTACATTCTCCCTGTGTCTGCGTGGGCTTCCTTCGGGTGCTCCGGTTTCCTCCCTCAGTCCAAAGATATGCAGGTTAGGTGGATTGGTCATGCTCAATTGCCTCTGAGTGGCAGGGGATTAGCAGGGTAAATACGAGGGGTTACGGGGATAGGGCCGGAGTGGGATTGAAGTTGGTGCAGGTTTGATGGGCCTCTTTCTGCATTATAGGGATTCTATACATAAGGGCTGTGTTTGTTTCCATTTTAGATGCAAGAGCTATCTTAGTTTCGATGATATAGGTCCATTCAGGGGCTGCATTCATCTTTGTATAATAATGTGTACCGGTGCCATTACTCTGAATAATTTACAGAAGATTTATTTATTAATCTCCATATGACATGTCAGAATTGTATTCATTTTTATGGTTTAAAAAATGGGAACTATATTCTGCACAGGCAGCGCAAGTCTATGTAATATATAAGAATTGTATTTGTTTTTAAATAATGTAAACAATGTGTTAGTTTCTAAGGAATTCACAGAGATAATTTCCTCAAAATATACCTCTTAAAAATAGCCTTTATATTCCCATTATCTGTTGAACATTCCAACTCTAGTACATATCATAAGCAACATCCTGTTGGAAAACTTGATATTCTTTTGATTTGATCTGCTTTGATTTATTATTATCACATGTTAATATACAGTGAAAAGTATTGTTTCTTGCACACTACACAGACAAAGCACACCGTACATAGAGCAGAAAAGGAGAGGGTGCAGAATGTAGTGTTACAGTCATAGCTAGGGTGTAGAGAAAGATCAACTTAATGCAAGGTAGGTCCATTCAGAAGTCTGATGGCAGCAGGGAAGAAGCTGTTCTCGAGTCGGTTGGTACTTATTCTCAGACTTTTGTATCTTTTTCCTGATGGAAGAAGGTAGAAGAGAGAATGTCCGGGTGCGTGGGGTCCTTGATTATGCTGGCTGCTTTTCTGAGGCAGCGGAAAGTGTAGACAGAGTCAGTGGATGGGAGGCTGGTTTGAGGCTGGGCTTCGTTCACGACCCGTTGTAGTTTATTGCGGTCCTGGACAGAGCCAGAGCCATACCAAGCTGTGATACAACCAAAAAGAAAGCTTTCTACAAAAAGAATGCATTTGCAAAAGTTGATGAGGACATGCCAAATTTCCTTACTCTCCTGAGAAGGTCGAGGCGTTGGTGGGCTTTCTTAACTATAACATCGGCACGGAGGGACCAGGACAGGTTGTTGGTGATCTGGACACCTAAAAACTTGAAGCTCTCGACCATTTCTACTTCGTCCCCATTGATGTAGACAGACACATGCCCTCCACTATGCTTCCTGAAGTCAATGACTAACTCCTGTCTATGATACAGAACAACCAATGTCTTAGGATGGATAACTAACTGTTGCTAACATTTCAAGGGAAAATAAGATTCATGGGCCGCTTCAAGGTGAATTTAAATAATTTTAGGACATTGCGTGTGCCCACCAGTGATTTTACTAGAACTCTCTCTCACACTCTCTCACCCTTAATCTTTCACAATCATGTAATGTAACTGGCCTATTATTTTCGGTTGACCTTTTGCTTGTATGATTAGGAATAGGAGCAATGCATTCAGCCCCTTGAACCTGTACTGCCATTTAATTAGATCATGTGTGATCTGTACCTTAACTCAATCTACAGCCTTGGTTGCAGATCACTGAATACCATTGTGGAACAAAACTCCACCAATCTCAGGTTTGACATTTTCCATCGGTTCAGCCTCAGCTTTTTGTGGAGGAGAATGTTCCTGATCTCCAGTAGACTTTGTGTGAGGAAATGCTTCCACACATCACCCCTGAATGTTATCCGCTTGTTCTGAACTCCCCGCTACGAGATAAATGGTGTTCCTGTATACTCTATGGATCCATTTTGGACTGTCCTTTGGCTTCTCAAAGAGATGGCAGCTCTGAAACTGGATTCCTGCCACTGGGGCAGTGGGAGGGGGGGGGGGGGGGGGGGGGGGGAGGGAGCGAGGACTGATATTAGTGCAGCCACTTCACACTGTCATTAACTCAGACCTCCCAACCTCCCCCTACCGGCCCCCACTTATCTGTGCAGCAACGAGGCAAAAGCCTTTAAACCTGACTGCTTCCTTTAATCCTTTTAACATTTTGGTTGATTTTCACACCGGGAAGCTCATTGCAGCTGTACTTGGTGCAGCACAGCATCTCGTCTTAAATGTCTTGCATTGTAAAAATTAAACATTGTGCTGTGCAGGAGCCAGGTTTAATCCGATTTATGTATATAGCAGTCTGCCGCAGCTCAAGAGAGGGCTTTTCTGATGAAACGATGATGATCGTGCTGCTGTCTGTCCTCTGTTGCTTTCTGGTTTGTTCTGCAGCATTTGGCATTGAACAAATGCCTTTTTAAAAAAAACATTTTTTTGGCAAAAACTCTAGAATGCCTTTTAGATTTTCTTTGAAATTCTTTTGGATGATATTCAGCCTTTGACTCGGCCTTGTTCACAGGCTCCTCTGCTTAGTGCTATTTGTGAACTTGCTGCATGTGCGGCCCAGGGCTGGCTCTTACTGCCTCGCCTCTTCCCTCTCCTCATCTGATGGCAGAGGATTTGATTTCTCTTTGCCCCACAGGTCCAGCTGGGATTAGAGAGGAAGCTCCGGGTGAGATCTAAACTTTTACGCCTGTCACTATGCCACCCACCCGACACAATGCACAGCTGGGTTGCAGTACAGATTTGTATATGACTCTCCTCTGTCTGTTGGCACAGAACACTGGGATATCAATGGATTACTCTGCCTTTGTGCTGTTACTCTAGGCCATATTGAAGAGAGATTAACACACAGTTATTCAAATACAAACCAATCCTCAGTGCCCCCCCCACCCCCATCCGATCCAACCACCCAGTGATCCACTGTAGAGTATTCAGTCCTCAATGGCGAAAGCTTATCTCTATGACCTTTGACCACTTTGTAACTCACTATCTTTATAACTCTGCAGCACTGGAAGCTGAAGACTGCCCTCCCCTCATGCACTCATTCACCCGGTGGAAAATCTTTTAAAGTGAAGGGCCCACATTCTAAACCGAGAGTAACCTCCAGGCTGCGTTTGATCATTGTTTTGCTGAATGGAGGTCAGGCAGGAGGTCAGAAGGACAGAATTAATGGAGACAGAAAGAAACAGATTTCAGATTGTTCAAACAAAAACTGTAAGATTTAAAATGTATCAGCCATTGATTTTTTTTTGAGTCTCTCATTCCTTTTTAAACACGAGGCTCCGACTCCTTTTGCTGCGGCCTTGCTCTCCTGGTCAAGGAAGCACTGATTATTTCTTTGTGAGGCTCTCTCCTTGTGTTGCTGTGGAACGAGTTGCTCACAGGCCCACAAGGCTGAAGTTAGTGACTTCAGCCTTGTGGGCCGGTATTTCTGCTCAGCCCAAGACAAAATTTGTCACAAAAAGAGAGAGTAGAGCAATTGATCAAAATCTTGATGAAAGTTTTAAGCTATGTCTTTAAGGAGGGAGAGAGAGATTAAGAGGCAGAGAGATTTAGTGAGGGAATTCCCGCAATTAGGCAGGGGATAGAAATATAAACATTTATGGCACAGAAGAAAGCCTTTATGCAAGTGCTGACTGAAAAATAGCTATCTAACCTAATTACACTTTCCAATTCTTAGCCCGTACTCCTGTAGGTTACAACATTTCAATTGCGTAACCAAGTATTTTTTACAACACCAGGTTAAAGTCCAACAGGTTTATTTGGAATCACGAGCTTTCAGAGCGCTGCTCCTTCATCAGGTGAGTGATGAAGCACTCCAAATGCTCGTGATTCCAAATAAACCTGTTGGACTTTAACCTGGGGTTGTGAGACTTCTTACTGTGCCCATCCCAGTCCAACACCGGCATCTCCATATCACAAGTATTTTTTAAATGTTGAGGGTTCCTGCTTCTGCCACCCTGTCAAGTTTTCAGGTTCAACTTTTACAGATGCACCATAGAAAGCATTCTTTCTGGTTGTATCACAGCTTGGTATGGCTCCTGCTCTGCCCAAGACCGCAAGGATCTACAAAAGATCGTGAATGTAGCCCAATCCATCACCCAAACCAGCCTCCCATCCATTGACTTTGTCAACACTTCCCGCTAGCTCGGCAAAGCAGCCAGCATAATTAAGGACCCCACGCACCCGGACATTCTCTCTTCCACCTTCTTCCTTCGGGAAAAAGATTAAAAAGTCTGAGGTCAGGTACCAACCGACTCAAGAACAGCTTCTTCCCTGCTGCTGTCAGACTTTTGAATGGACTTACCTTGCATTAAGTTGATTTTTCTCTCCACCCTAGCTATGAGTGTAACACTACATCATGCACTCTCTCATTTCCTTCTCTATGAACGGTATGTTTTGTCTGTATAGCACGCAAGAAACAATACTTTTCATTGTATGTTAATACATGTGACAATAAATCAAATCAAAAGGTAATGAGTTCCAGACGCCCACCACCCTCTGGGTGAAAAATTACTCCCTGATTCCTCTTGAATCCTTCTCCTGAATGCTTTAAATCTATGGTACTTGCTTATTGACCAAACTGCAAAGGGAAATAGATCAATCCTATGAACACCTTCTAAAGCCCTCAAGAGTTTATGCACTTGAGTTGCATCTCTTTTGTTCTAAAGCAAACAACTCTAGCCTGTCCAGTCTTTCCCGCTAGCTAAAATTTTCCAACATTAGCAACGTGCTTGTAAAGCCCCTTTGTACCGTCTCAAATGCAATCACATCCTTCCAGTATTTTGTGATCTAACTGATGTTTTATACGGTTCTAGCAAAACCTGATGCAACAGTAATCTGCTCAATGACACTCAGCTTGTCTTCTGCCAGGGCCCCTTGGCTCCTGAGCTCTCTACATCTTGGTCCAAACATGGACAAAAGAGCTGAACTCCAGGGGTGAGGGAAGAGGTGACTGCCCTTGACATCAAGGCAGCATTTGACCCCAGTGTTGCATCAAGGAGCTGTAGTAAACTTGAAGTCAATGGAAATCAAAGGTAAATTTCTCCAAAGGTTGGATACAAAAGAAGATAGTCATTTGGTGCTAGAGAGCTTTGAGCATTACTGAAAAAAGAGACGTGCTACCAAATCTTTATCATTTTACAGTCATCAGGATAGATCTCAAGAAATTATCAACAGTAAAGAGGGACAATGAACAGAGAGTGCTGATTGGTTGGGACATGGACTGTGATTGGTGCAAGCATTGCCATGGAGAATGTAGCACAGAGTACTTCAAACTAGGCAGGTTGACTCTGATTGGCCAAGGCCAATGTAGGTGACCATTTTATTTCCTCAAGTTCAATTTCCAGCCCCTCAAAATGAGCTTTTAATCTTGCAAAGGCAATTCAGGATGGCCAACAAATGCTGACTTTGCCAGTGACACCCTTTATTCTCTGCTAATAAAGTAAAGTATGCCATACGCCTTCTTAATCACCTTATCTACCTGTGCCACTAACTTGAGGGATCTATGGACATGCACTCCTAGATCTATCTGTTCCTCTACACTTCTCAGTGTCCTACCATTTATTGTGTGTTGCCTCATCTTCTCTCCCTTCACCAAATACTGCCTCTCACTTCAGGTTAAAATCTGTTTTCTGTTCACTTGACAAGTCCGCTGATATCTTCGTGCAGTCTGCCACTTCCTCATCATCAACCACAGGGCCAATTTTTGTATCACCTGTAGATTTCTTGATGATGTCTCCTATGTTTAATTCTGAAACGATGGATGATACCAAAATGGTAGGAATGGGACTTAACTAAATCCAGTTTGCTGAACTCCCCTTATTCTAAACCAGCCGGTTGAAACCGTGCTTTGGATAGGAAGAGGTGATTATAATGAAATGGCATAGGTTGGCTAGCAAGCTGTGGCATCCAACAACAAATAAATTCCCAGCGCCTTTCATGTTGCTGGGGATCCAGATCCTAGTGCCTTTTATCCTGTGATGCAAAGGGGATCAGGTTAATGCCCACAGATTTCTGTTAATTCCTCTCCCGAATAAACTGTTATTCATCTGTAATCCCCGGGGAAGGCTGGCTTGTTAATAATGAGAAAATCCTGCTCATAGTTGCTAAAGATAAATGGCACTCTAATGAGAACGCACACTGTAAGTAATCCCAGCGAGACATTTCTTTTCAGTAAATCTACCAATTTGATGTTTTTGATATTGTTTGCTGATAACGCGGCCTGATTTATACAGAGTAATTGTACAGATAGGGATTTTGATAGGGTAAGTTAAGAGAATCTGGTTCCTGTTGCAGAAGGGTCGATAACCAGAGGGGACACATTTAAAAATAATTAGCAAAAGAGCCAAGGGGGACTTGATGAGAATTTGTTTAACATATCTGGTTGCTCTGATCTGTAACATGTTGCCTGAAAGGGCGGTGGAAGCATTTCAACAGGGACTTGGGCATAGCTCTGAAAACATCCCCTTCTTAAGAAGCTAGGAAAAAGAAACAGGAGTAGACCACATGGCCCATTGAACCTGTTCCACCATTCAACATGATCACGGCTGATCTTGGGTTTCAATTCCATTTCCCTGCCTGCTTCTCGTATCCCTTGATTTTCCAAGAGACCAAAAATCTATCTCAGCTTTAAATATATTCAACGATCGAACATCCAAAATTCCCTGGGGGAGAGAATTCCAAAGATTCACAACCCTTTGAATTTTTTTTTAATTGATTCATGGGACGTGGGCGTCGCTGGCTGCCCAGTATTTATTGCCCATCCGTAGTTGCCCTTGAACTGAGTGGCTTGCTAGGCCATTTCAGAGTCAACCACATTACGGTGGGTCTGGAGTCACATGTAGACCAGACCAAGTAAGGATGGCAGATTTTCTTCCCGAAAGGACACTAGTGAACCAGATGGGTTTTTCCGACAATTAACAATGGTTTCATGGTCATCAGTAGATATTCATCCAAATATTTTTTATTGAATTCAAATTCCACCATCTGCCGTGGTGGGATTCGAACCCGAGTTCCCAGTACATTAGCTGAGTTTCTAGATTAATTCGGTCTAGCAATAATACCACTAGACCATCGCCTCTCCTTAAATGAAATAATTCCTCCTCATCCCGAAATGAACAACCCCTTATCCTGAGATTTTCAGGTAAATGCGGAAAGAACAAGGGAGTGGAACTGATTGGATAAATCTTCCAAAGAGCAGGCACCATCATGGTAGGCTGAATGGCCTCCTGTGTGGCATGATTCTGCGGCCCTGCTGAATTGTACCAGCGCAGCAAATTATTTATTTGCTGTCGTTCAAGGTGGGAAAGTAATCCACAAAATTATTCATTAAATGATCATTTTCAAATGTGTTCATAATTCATAACTTCACAGAAACTTGATCGTTCATCAGTGAGAGAATTCAGTTCTGAAAAGATGCTGTGGCATTAATAGCGATTTTAAATCAAGCCAGAATTGAAGAAAGCCATTATCCGATGAATGGATGGTACCAGGCTGAACAAAAGACTGCAGTGAAA
Organism: Mustelus asterias; assembly: GCF_964213995.1. Classification (NCBI taxonomy): domain Eukaryota; kingdom Metazoa; phylum Chordata; class Chondrichthyes; order Carcharhiniformes; family Triakidae; genus Mustelus; species Mustelus asterias. The sequence goes on from NC_135809.1 coordinate 80,874,616, forward strand.
TTTATTGCCGAGTTTGTAATTATTTATTATCTGTTGAGAGATTGCATCAAACAAGCATGGTTTTTGCCTCTGGCCTCAGCTGAGGACACAAGAATGGAGCCTGGGTGAAAAGACTGAAAAAAAAATCAAAATGATGTCTTGTTCAAGAAGAAGCAATGCATGCCTGCTGGAACTTAGCGATAATAATCACACAAAAGCTGAAGCCCACGTCTAAATGCAGCAAGACCTGGACAATATCAGGTTTACGCTGACAAATGGCAAGTAACATCCATGTCAGACCATGGCCATCTCCAGCAAGAGAGAATCCAACCATCACCCTTTGACATTCATCGCTGAATCCCCCACTATCAACATTCTGGGGTTACCGTTGACCAAAAACTGAACTGGACTAATCATGCAAATACTGTGCCTACAAGAGCAGCTGAGAGGCTAGGAATCCTGCAACGAGTTACTCACCACCTGACTCCCTGATCTTCTCCCCCCCGCCCCGCCCCAAAAACTTGTTCACCATCTACAAGGCACACAAATCAGGAATGTAATGGAACACTCTTGCCTGGATAAGTACAGCTCCAACAACACTCAAGCCTGACACTCTCCAGTCCGCCGCCCACTTGATTGGTACCCCATCTACAAACATTCACTCTCTCCACCACTGGTGCACAGTGTGTACCATCTGCAAGATGAAGTGCAGGAGCTCACTAAGGCTTCTTAAGCAGCACCTTCCAAATTCATGACTGCTACTATCTAGAAGGACAAGGGCAGCACATACATGGGAACATCATCAACCGCAAGTTCCACTTAAAGCCACACATCATTCTGACTTGGAAATATATCACCGTTCCTTCAGCGTCACTGGGTCATAATCCTGAAACTCCCTCCCTAACATTGTTGTGGGTCTCCCTACACCACAGGGACGGCTCACCACCACTTTCTCGAGGGCAATAAGGGATGGGCAATAAATGCTGATCTAGATAGTGAAGCTCACATCCCATGAATGAATTTTTAAAAAAGTCTCTGCCATAATGTCCTTTGTTCTAATCCCACTCCAGGGATAATCCAGGCTGGCACTCTAGTGCAGTACTGAAGAAGTGCTGCTTTGTCAGAGGTGTTATCTTTTGGATGATGCGTTATAACAAGGCCCCATCTGGCCCCTCAGATTTAAAAAGAGCATGGGAGGAAATTCTTTCCCACATCGTAACCAATATTTATCCCTGAATCAACATCCCAAAACAGATTATTTGGTCATAATCTCATGGCTGTATGTGGGAGCTTGCTGTACACCATTTTTGTTATTTGTTCATGGGATGTGGGTGTTACTGGCTGGGTCAGCATTTATTGCCAATCCATGAAGGCATTTAGGAGTCAACCACATTGCTGTGGATGTGGAGTTACATTTAGGCCAGACCAGGTAAAGACGACAGATTTCCTTCCCTAAAGGACATTAGTGAACCAGATGGGTTTTTACAACAATCGACAATGGCTTCATGGTCAATGTAAGAAGTCTCACAACACCAACAGGTTTATTTGAAATCACGAGCTTTCAGAGCGCTGCTCCTTCATCAGATGAGGTGAGGTCTTGAGTTCTAATTCCAGTCCAGATATGGCTGGCACTCCAGTGCCGTACTGAGGGAGTGCTGCTTTGTCAGAGGTGCTTTCTTTTGGATGATGCGTTAAACCAAGGCCCCATCTGGCCCCTCATTTAAAAAGAGCATGGGAAGTTCTTTCCTACATCCTAACCGATATTTATCCCACCCCACCCGATGAAGGAAGAGTGGTCCGAAAGCTCATGATTCCAAATAAATCTGTTGGACTTTAACCTGGTGATGTGAGACCAGTCCAGTCCAACGCCGACATCTCCACCTCATGGTCAACATTAGACTTCTAATTTCAGATTTGTATTGAATTCAGATTTCATCATCTATCATGGTGGCATTCATAACCTGGGGCCCCAGAGTATTACCCTTGGTCTCTGGATTACTAGTCCAGCGGCAATATTACCCCGCCACTGCCTCCCCTTGGCTGCTGTGTTACAATACTGACAATATTTCAAAAGTACTTCATTGGATAACCTGAGGTTATGAAAGGTGTCTGCCCATCTGTGCCGTGGGTCATGGTGTAAAATGGAGTGCGACCCATAAATGGGAAGATCAAATAGAAAAAGAGTTTTCATCAGTCAGTTTCCACACCAGCAGATTTTAAAATCTCCTCTGAGAGCAGAATGAAAATCCGTGGAATTAACATCCTAGAATGGCACACTGCAGGGCCAGTGTGTTCCATTTCAGCGTCTGTGTAGCAATCTCTCCAGTAAGAACATGTGCACAGCAAAGATAATTCAGGCTCTTTTATTACAATCTGAGTGAGGAGATGAAGTATAATGCAGCAAAAATGTGTTTTTTTGGAACCAAAATATTACTAATGTTCATGATTTTTATGTCTGAATTTCATTTGAGGCACTGCCATAGGAGCTGTTGGAGTTGACTCTGCTGAAGTAGTTACATTTAATCACATTTCGTGCTTTGTATAATAACTCATATATACTGCGCTCAGAATCCTTTATCGTATGCCCCTTAAGTCCAAAGGATGCTGCCTTGAATATTTATGATGAGCGACTCGTTTAAACACTTATCATGTGGCTGGACCACATAAAGCAATTGGGTCCTACTGTCTTCTGCCAATATTGCTGCCAATTCCAGGATCATTGTGGAATCTGAAGATTCCAACTGTACTACAAATTCCTCTTAAACTCCTCCCTTTCCTTCCATCATCTCCAAGTGAGAGGAGGAAATGATTTTTTTGTCATCCTTTGCTTCTATAGATTACCTTTCTCTCTAGCCCACCACACCAAACTTCCTCTAAGATTGCCCCTACTGTAGCCCTGACTTCTTACCTTTCCCTCGTTTCTATCCTATCTCTCCTCCTGCCCACTGCGGGCACATCTTCTCCTTGAGATGCACCTCCTGCTTCCCTCTACCCTGTTCCCACTAAACTGCTGATTACATAACTTCCCCTCTTCGCACCTATGTTATTCCATGTCAACAGTTCCTCTGCTCAGCTTCTGTCTCCTCCACCTTGAACCTTCTGTCATTACCCCTCCTCAGAAAAGCCAACCATTGATCCCTCTATCCTTGCAAGCTATTGCCTCATCTCCATGGCTTACCAACCCCTTACCTGTAAGCAAGCTGTAAGATGGGTATACAGATGAAAGTAATGAGGACTTATGAAAAAGATACAGCGATAATCATGGGTGATTTTAAGCTACATGTACATTGAATGAATCAGATTGACAAGGTAGCCTGGATATTGTGTCCATCTGGACAGATTCTTAGAGCCATATGTTCTGGAGCGAACCAGAGAGCAGGCTACATTACATCTGATAACCTGCAATGAGACAGGATTAATTAATTACCTCACTGAAGGCACCCCTCGGTAGCAGTGATCAGTGGGCAGCATGGTGGCACAGTGGTTAGCACTGCTGCCTCACAGCACCAGGGACCTGGTTCGATTCCGGCCTCGGGTCAAAGTCTATGTGGAGTTTGCACTTTCTCCCCGTGCCTGCGTGTGTTTCCTCCGGATGCTCCGGTTTCCTCTCTCAGTCCAAAGATGTGCGGGTTAGGTTGATTGGCCATACTAAATTGCCCCATAGTGTCAGGGGGAATAGCAGGGTAAATACGTGGGGTTAAGGGGATAGGGTCTGGATGGGATTGTGGTCGGTGAAGACTCAATGGGCCGAATGGTCGCCTCCTGCAATGTAGGGATTCTATGACATAATACGGTTGAATTTCACGTTCAGTTTAAGGGAGAGAACAGTGGATCTAAGACTAGTGTTCTAAAATTAAAAGGGGGAATTTTGAAGGCATGAAGACAGCTGGCTGAAGTGAGCTGGGAATTTAGATTTAGTGATAGGTCAGTAGAGATGCAGTAACAGTATTTGAGGGGATATTTCAGAATACTCAGAAAAGATACACTCCAATGAGAAAGCAAGACTCTAAAGGGAAAGATGCACCATCCATGGCTAACTAAGGACGTTAAAGGCGGTACAACATTGAAAGCAAAACATATACTTCTGCAAAGTTGAGTGGCAGATCAGAAGATTGGACAAAATATAAGAAACAGCAAAAATTATTAAAAGATTAATAAAGAGGGAGAAATTGCAGAGTACGAAAGAAAGCTAGCTAGAAATATAAAAATGGATAGTAAGAATATTTTAAAAAGCAAATAGTAAGTAAAGTGGGCTTTGGTCCTGAAGAGAGTGAGTCTTGGGAATTAATAACGGAAAATAAGGAAATGGCAGATGAATTAAACTGATATTTGAGTCTGTCTTCACTGTAGAGGATCAAATAAAATCCCAGAAATTATAGTGAATCAGGAGGTGAAAGGGAGGGAGGAACTTAAAATAATTACAATCTCCAGAGAAATGGTACTGAGATGATTATTAGATCTAAAAGCTGATAATTCTCCAGGTCCTGATGGACTTCATCCTAGAATCTTAAAAGAAATGGCTGCTTAAATAGTAGGTGCATTGATTTTTATTTTTGAAATTCTTTAGATTCTGAAAGGTCCTGTGAAATTGGAAAATAGTGAATGTAACACCTTTATTCAAAAAAAGGGGACAGAAAGCAGGAAACGACAGGCTAGTTAGCATAACATCTATCATAGGAAAATTGCTGGAATCTATCATTCAGGTGGGTATAGTGGGGCACTTCAACATCTCAATGTAATGAGGCAGAGTCAAGATGGTTTTGTGAAAGGGAAATCATGCTTGACTCATTGGAGTTCTTTGAGGAAACAAGTGGATAAAGGAGAACCTGTGGATGTGCTGCATTTAGATTTCCAGAAGGCACTTGACAAGGTGCCACATCAAAGGTTCCAATGCTAACTAAGACCTCATGATGTATGGGGTAATGTATTAGCATGGAGAAAGGATTGGTTCGTTCAAAGAAAACAGTGAGCAGACATAAATAAGTCATTTTCAGGTTGGCATCTGTGATGAGGTGTCCCACAGGGATCAGCACTGGCGCCTCAACTGTTTCCAATCTATATCAATGACTTTGATGAATGGGCCAAATGTGTGGTTGGTAAATTTGCTGATAATACAAAGAGAGGTGGGAAAGTAAGAGGGCATCAGAAGTCTCCTATGAGATGGAATAAGTGAGTGGGCAAAAAATTGGCAGATGGTGTATATTGTGGGAAAATGTGAACTTGTCCACTTTGGCAGGAAGAATTGAAAAGTAACATACTATTTACATGGAGAGCAATTACAGAACTCTGAGGACAGAGTGATTTGGGTAGCATGGTACATGAATCAGGAAAGGTTGGCAGGCAGGTTCAGCAAGTAATTAGAAAAGGAAATGGAATGTTATTGTTTATTGTAAGGGAAGTGGAATATAAAACTGGGGATGTTTGCTACAGTTGTACATGGTATTAATGAGACTATATCTAGAATACCGTGTACAGTTTTGTTCCCTTATTTAAGAAAGGACATAAATGCATTGGAGGCAGTTCCTGTATCCACTGGAGTTAGAAAAATGAGAGGTGATCTTATTGAAGCAAATAAGATCCTGAGGTGACATGACAAAGTGGATGCTAAAAGGATGTTTCTCCTTGTGGGAGACACTAGAATTAGGGAACATAGTTCAAAAATAAGGGTTCTCCCATTTAAGATGAGAGCACTTTTCTCCCAGGGTCGTGAGTCTTTAGAACTCTCTCAGAGAGTGGTGCAGGAAGGGTCGCTGAATATTTTTAAAGGTTGTGTTAGGTAGATCTTTCACCAACAAGGGAGTCGAAGCTTATTGGGGTAAGCGAGAATGTGGGCTGGAATTTTATCACCCTGCCCACCATGGGAGTTGGAGCAGGTGAGGGGCAGAACATGGGAAGGTCCGTTGACCTCGGGCGGGATTTTACGGTTACGGGACGACCGAGGCCATAAAATTCCACCCAAGGAGTGGTGGTCACAATCAGATCAGTTTGAATAGTGGAGTAGCCTTGAGGGCCCAACTGGCCTACTCTTGCTCCTAATTGGTATGTTCCTATGTAGCCTTCCTTTCCTCTCCAAAGCCTTTGACTGTTGTTGCCTCCAGATTTATGCCTATATTTCCCACTGCTCTGTGTTTGAATGCATCCTGTCAGATTTTGGCCCCTATATTGAAACAGCCATTATCAAAGTCACAAATGACATCTTTTGTGTCTGTGGCAAAGGTAAACTTTCCTTCCTCATCTTTTCTGAGCTGCCTGCAGCCTTTGACATATTTGGCCACACCTTCTTCCTCCAATGTATCTCCTCCATTGCCCAGCCAGATGGGACTGCACTGGTCTGCTTCCATTTCCATCTAGCGAGTCATAACCTGAGAACCACCTTCAATAGTTTCTCTTCCTGATCCTTCACTGTTACCTCTGGAGTACCCCAAGCAACTATTCTTGACTCCGCTACATCACACCCCCCATTCTCAAATGTATGCTATCCCATCTTCCGAAAACACAAATGTACAGCGACCTCCAGCCTGATCTCACCAGCACCTCTCTCAACCCCTTCACACTCTGGTTTGCCAGACTGCCTGTCCAATATCAAGTACTGGATAAGCAAATATGTCTCCCGGTTAATGTGCCACTAATTCCCTTGCCTAGCTATCAACTCTGTCCCTCGCCCTGACATTTAAGACTAAGACTGAAACTGAATCAGACAGATTGCAAACCTTGATGTTATATTTGACCCTAAGGTGAACTTGCAACCTCATATCCATTCCATCACCAAGACCACCTCCGTAATGTTGCCCAGCTTCACCCACCCCCTCGGTTTATCTATTACTGGGTCTCTCATCCATTCCTTTGGTACCTGGAGACTTGACTATTCTGCTGCTGTCCTGACTAGCCCATAATTTTATACTGTACATGAGCTTTTTTAAAAATTCATTCAAGGGATGTAGGCTTTTCTAGCTAGCCCAGCATTTGTTGCCCATCCATAATTGTTCTTGAGAAGGCAGTGGTGTGCTGTCTTCTTGAACCTATGCACCCATGGTGCTGTTGGGGAGGAAGTTTCAGGGTTTGGACCCAGCAACAGTGAAGGAACAGTGATATATTTCCAAGTCAGGGTGGTGAATGGCTTGGAGGAGAACTTGCAGGTGGCGGTGTTTCCAGTTACCTGTAGTCCTTGTCTTTCTAGATAGTAAAGGTCGTGGATTTGGAAGGTACTGTCAAAGGAGCCTTGGTGAGTTCCTGCAGTGCTGCTTGTAGACATTACGTACTGCAAACGTTGGCTGCCCATATCTTAACCCAGATTAATCATATTCGCTTGCCTGACGTACATTGGAACATTCAATATCTCCATTTTAAATTTCATACATGTTTTCAAACACGCCTATAGCCTCAACCACCCTCCCCTCTGACAGCTCAGAAATCTACTCTTGCCGTACAGCCCTCTAAAATCTTTGTGCCTCTCCAATTCTGGCTTCATGCAACTCCTTGATTTTAATTGTTCCACAATTGATAGCCATGCCTTGTAGCTACCAAGACTCTAAGTTCTCAAATTCCCTCCATAAGTATTTCCACCCCTCCATCATGCTCTTTTGTAAAAATGCACCGTAAAACATAGACTCAAAGGGTGAAGTTTCCCGCCCATCATGGGAATTGTAGCAGGTGGGGGCACGGACCATGCAATGGTCCGTTGACCTCGTGTGGGATATTCTGGTCTTGGGGCTAGCGTGGCTGGAAAATCCCACCTATGGAGTTTTACGGCACAGAAATGTCTATGGCTGCCTATCTCTCTCATCACGTTTTTCATGGGTTGATGGTGACTTAGGAGTAATGTCACTGGAACAGTAATCTCGGTGACAATGCTCTGGGAGTATGGTATACACGCATGCTGATGAAATTTAAATTAGATTAATAAACCTGGAATTAAAAAGCTCATCTCAGTAATGGTGACCATGAAACCGTTATCAATTGTCAGAAAAACCTATTTGGATCACTAATGTCCTTTAGAGAAGGAAATCTGCCTCCATATGATCCAGACCCACAGCAATGTGGTTAACTGTCAACTGTTCTCTGAAAAGCAAACCAAGGGCAATTGGGGTTGGACAACAAATGTTGACCTTGCCAGCAACACTCATTTCCATTGAAAAAAAAGTAAAGAAAATAAAGTTTTTGATCACCTGTCTTTCACCTATGTGCCTCGCTTTCAAATTTTGTCTCCTAATGCTCCTGTGGAGCACCTTGTGTTGGTTTACTCCACTAAAGGCATTACAGTAAAGCCCTGCCAATCATGTCTTCCCCATTCACGTATCTGCACAAAACATGATGTGCACCATTTTGCTGCTTGCGGGACCAATATTCACTTATCCATGATTTTCAGAGAAAAAAGCTAGAGAAAGATTAGAAGGAAATGTCATAAAAAGTATGTAAATGTAATAAATTGCTGTGTTATCTGAAATGTATGCTGCTAATCCCTTATAATGTAAAAAGAACGAGGGACGATTTGCAGACTCTTTATCAGAGAGTTGTCTGTACCTGAGGGCAGACAATAACAGTGTGTGCACTATAACTGAGACCATTAAAATGAAATAAATGTGACAGAATGTGTGCTATACTGTGCATCACAATAAGGGTGGCTGTGTATTGGAGAGTGCATTCTGACTGAAAATTTGTAATGATAGATGTTTGAAAGGGGAATGTGTTATAATGAGGATAGATTTACAAAGAAGGTGCGTTATAAATGGCAGTATTCTAATTAGGTCAGAATACAACTGAGAAGGTCGTATAACTGAGAGCATTATAATAGGTACACATGAAGAACAGAATGTTAGAATTGAGAGCCGATATTTATAGATTATTTTACAATTATGGACAATAATTTTAAATTGGTGATATAGGATTGATCACAGTACATCTTTCCATTTCCATTCAAGCTACTATAGAGTCTAAATATATAAAACAGAACGTGTTGTACATCACTGCATAATATAACAGAGTATATATTCTAACTGTCAGCTATATCATTTCATGTATAACAGGTAACGTGTTATACCTGAGTGAGAGCTTTATAATAACAATAGCTGTAACAAAGAGCGTTACAGCAATGAGCAGTATAATGAGGGCAGTTGTATAGAAAGTGTCTGTTATAAATGAGAGATTATAAATGATGGTAGACTTGCAGCAAGAGTTTGCGCTACAATTGAGACTTAATAGTTGTTTATCAAAGCAGAATTATTATAACCTCATAATAAGATTGGGAGTATTGAAGAGAGAGTGGAAAAGAAAATAAAGTCGGTCACAGCTCTCAGGAGTATCTCAGAATGGTTCACTTATAATGGACCATTTAATCATGCTGTCACTGTCGTTATGTGGGCAAGTACAGAATCATTTTATTCACAGCGAGATTGCCAGAACAGCGAGTGAGATGAATAGCCATTTAATCTGTTTCTGAGAGATGGACATTGAGCAGAATGTTTCTATAATCGGGATAACATAGTAACAGTGAGTAAATATACAGCAGACAGTGCTATAGGTTAGAGCTGCCAGTTGACCTTCCAGCTATAGTGTGTTTTAAGTTTATTTATTAGTGTTACAAGTAGGCTTACATTACAGTGAAGTTACTGTGAAAATCCTCTAGTTGCCACACTCCGAAGTCTATTCGGGTACACTGAGGGAGAATTTAACATGGTCAATACACCTAACCAGCACGTCTTTCGGATTGTGGGAGGAAACCCATACAGACATGGGGAGAACGTGCAGACTCCGCACAGACAGTGACCCGAGGCCAGAATCGAAACCGGGTTCCTGGCACTGTGAGGCAGCAGTGCTAACTACTGAACCACCGTGCCGCTCTATATATGTAATGTTGTTGGGAGACAATCCCCACATAACCCCTCTCCTGAGAGGTTTGACTGAAGGCTTTGAATCTCATTGGCTTTCTGCACCAGTGGCGTCACTCACAGTGATGGGCTATCACTTTTCCAGGTTTAGGGAGTCCTGTGAGCTTAAACTGAAGCTTGTGTTGCTACACGATCATAGACAACAATTATCTGGTTTCAGAGTGTTAATTATATTTAATTGCATGCTATCTAAGCCAATTACCCAAATTTTAAAAAATGTTGGAAATACTCAGCAGGTCAGGCAGTGGAAACAGAGGTAAACTGATTTGTCAGAATGGGAAAGAGTGAATGGGTTTTAAGGAAGGACTGAGGTAGGGAAAGGGACAAAGGGAGGAACCAATGAAAGGGAAGGACTGTGAATAAGCTGGAAGGCAGGGTCAGTTAAATGACATAAAGGGTGATGGTCCAAGGCAAAAGAAGATGGCAATAGAACACATAAAAGGATTTAAAAGATAGGTCTAGATGAGGTGTAAGTGGGAATAGCGGAATCAGCACCAACAACTGCTGAGGATTTTGAAATCATTGTTCGCAATATTGAGTCCAGAAAATGAGGAAATGTTCCTCCAGCTTCTATTCAGCTTCATTTTATTTTATTGGTTGTTGGGTTGTAAGTGACGCTGGCAAGGCCAGCATTTATTGCCTATCTCTAATTGCCCTTGAGAGGATTGTGGTGAGCCACCTCTTCCAAGCGCTACACTCCATTTGGTGTGGGTACACCCACAATGCTGTTAGAGTGAGAGTCTCACATTGGGACCCAGCAAAAGTCAAGGAATGGAGAAATAGATGCAAATCAGGATGTTGTGAGGCTTGGAAGGGAACCTGCAAATGGGGGTGTTCCCATGTACCTGCTGCACCCTTTTCCTCCCAGGTGTCTAAGGTTCTGGGTTTGGAAGATGCTGGCTAAGGAGACTTGGTGAGTTGCTGCAGTCGGTCTTGTAGATGGTGCACTGCTGCAATTCTATGTCAGTGGTGGAGAGAGTGAATGTTGAATGTGGTGGATCGGGTGGCAAACAAGCAGGCTGCCTTGTCCTGGATGATTAGCTTCTTGAGCGTTGTTGGAGTTGCACTCATCCAGGCAAGCAGGGAGTCATACAATCATAGCGTTTTACATCACAGAAAGAGGCCCATCATGTCTGTGCCAGCTATCCATCACATCCCTAAGTTGTGCCTTGTAGATGATGGACAGGCTCTGGGGAGTCAGGGGGTGGGTTGCTCACCACAGAATTCCCAGCCTTTGACTGCTCCTGTAGCCACAGTATTTATATGGCTAGTCTGGTTCAGTTTCTTGTCAATGGTAACGCCCAGGACGTTGATAATGGAGGATTCAGCAGTAGTAATGCCACTGAATGTCAAGGAGAGATGGTTAGATTCTTTCTTGTTGGAGGTGGCCATTGCCAGGCACTTGTGTGGCATGAATGTTACTTACTGCTTATCAATCCAAACCTGAACATTGTCTAGGTCTTTCTGCATGTGGCCATGGACAGCTTCAGTATCTATGGAGATGCAAGTGATGCCAGACACTGTTCAATCATCAGTGAACACTCCCACTGAAGCATCATTGATAAAGTAGTGGAGATGGTTAGGCCTAGGGCACTACTACCCTGAGCAAAATCCTGAGGCTGGCATAGTTGGCCTCCAACAATGACAACCATCTTCTTTTGTCCTAGGTATGATTCCAACTCCTCTGGAATAGTCATAGAATAGAATCATTGAACCTCTAGAGTGCAGAAAGAGGCCATTTGGCCCATCAAGTCTGCACCGACTCTCTCTGACAGAGTACCTTACCCAGGCCCTTACCACCCTATCCCCATAACCTCACACATCTACCATGGCTAATCCATTTAATCTGGATTTCCAAGGCCAGACTTGAACCTGGATCCCTGTCGCTGTGAGGCAGCAGTGCTAACCATTGTGTCACCGTGCCACCCACAGTAGGAACCCAGGAACATAGAGATCAGGGTGCAGAATTGAAGAAAATAGAGGCTTGGGGATAATTAAGGAGTATACCAGGGTGTCACAAAGGGAATGATTCCTTCGGAATGCTGAAAGGGGGAGATGTGTTTGGCATCATGCTGGAGATGACGGGAATGGTAGAAGATAATTTGTTGAATGTGGAGGCCGGCATGGAAGATGAAGACAAGGGGCATCCTATCATGACATGCGCAGGGAAAGCAAGAACAGAAGTGCGGGGAATGGAACTGTCAGGTTCAAGAGCTCTTGTCAACCACGATGGAAGGGAATTCTTGGTTGAGGAATAAGGAAGGCGTATCAGAAGTACTGATCAGGAAGGTGGCATCATTCGAACAGATGCAGTGGAAATGGAGAAACTGAAACAATTAGATTGAGTTGTTGCATGAAGTTGGTTGGGAGGAAGTGTCATCAAGGTTGCTGTCATCAAGGAGCCAGTTGGTTTATAATAGATATCAGTCAACAGCCTATCTCCAGAAATGGAGATAGACAAAACAAGGAAGAGACGAGTGGGAGGTGGACCTTGTGAAGATGAGCAAGGATGGAGATTAGAAACAAAGCTGATGACTAAAGTACTGTGAGAGCAGAAACTGGCACCATTCGACATAACAATGTACCAGAAAAAGTGGAGGGGTGGGCCGGGAGTCTGAGTAGGACTGGAACAAGGAATGTTCCATATATCCCCCAAAAAAAGGCATTGTTAAGACGCGTGCAGGTACCCACAGCAACATCTTTTATTGAGAGGATGTGAATGGAGTTGAAGGAGAAATTGTTAAATGTGAGAACAGGTTCAGCCAGACGGAGGAGAGTGGTGCAAAAACAGAAAATGCTAAAAAAAAATCTCAGCAGGCCTGACAGCATCTGTGGAGAGAGAATAGAGCCAATGTTTCGAGTCCGGATGACCCTTCGCCAGAGATTTTCCAACATTTTCTGTTTTTGTTTCAGATTCCAGCATCCACAGTATTTTGCTTTTGTCTTGGAGGAGAGTGGTGGATGGGGACTGGTTGGGCCTCTGTTAGAGGAAAATGTTGAGAACCCTTAGAACATCCAGGAGATGGACATAGAGAGATTGGATTTCCTTGCTGAAAAGGAGACGGTTAGAGTTAAGAAACTGTTAGAGACGAGGGGCATTGGATGAACCAGGGATGTAGATGGAAAGGGATTGGATTAAGGAAGATGAAATAGAGTTGAGATTGGAAGAAATCAGTTCGGGGGGGCAGAAACAGGCTGAAACAATGGGTACACCAGGGCAGTCCTGTTTATGGTTTTGGAAGGAGGTAGAAGCAGGCTGTGTGGGGTTAAGGAATTATGCAGTTGGAGGCTGTAGAGGGAAAAATCTCCATGGGAGATGAACTCAGTGATTGGAGGCCATGTCTTTATGTTTGGTGAGCCGAGGTCCAGTGAGATAGATTTGTCGTTCCCTTGAGTGATTTATGGATCCAACTGTTACCTCATCAAAGGCTTTGTCAAATTCGGGTGAAACTTTCATGATCTCTGAGTGCAACCATTGGTGAGACTGCACCTCGAGTACTGCATACAGTTTTGATCTCCTTATTTAGGAAGGGATGTATTGGAGGCAGTTCAGAGAAGGTTTACTAGGTTTATTCCTGGGATGAAGATGTTGTCAATGAAGAAAGGTTGGGCTTGTACTCATTGGAGGTTAAAAGAATAACAGGTGATTTTATTGAAACATATAAAATTTTGAGGAAGTTTGACAGGATAGATGCTGAAAGGATGTTTCCCCTTGTGGGGGAATCTAGAACTAGGACTTGAGGTCACCATCAGATTTATTAAATGGCGGTGTAGGTTCAAGGGGCTAGCCATATATATACTGTGGCTACCAGAGCAGGTCAAAGGCTAGGAATGCTGTGGAGAGTAACTCACCTCCTGATCCCCCAAAGCCTGACCACATCCACAAGGAATGTGATAGAATACACTTCGATGCCTGGATGAGTGCAGTAGGGAGGCGATGGCCTAGCGGTATTATCGAATGTTATGTCGAATATTATGTTATGTCGAATATTCATTAATCCAGAAACTCGGCTCATGTGCTGGGGATCTGGGTTCGAATTCCGCCACGGCAGATGGTGGAATTTGAATTCAATGAAAAATATCTGGAATTAAGAATCTACTGATGACCATGAAACCATTGTCAATTGTCAGAAAAACCCATCTGGTTCGCTAATGTTCTTTAGGGAAGGAAATCTGCCTTCCTTACCTGGTCTGGCCTACATGTGACCCCAGAGCCACAGCAATGTGGTTGACTCTCAACTGCCCTCCAAGGGCAACTAGGGATGGGCAATAGATGCTGGCCAGCCAGCGATGCCCATGTCCCACAAATGAATAAAAAAAAGTTCCAACAACACTCAAGGTTAACACCATCCAGGTCAAATCAGCTTGCTTGATTGGCACCACATCCACATCCCCTCCACCACTGACGCACAGTGGCAGCAATGTGTACCACCTCCAAGATGTTCTCAGGACAGCTCCTTCAACTGCACCTTCCAAACATACGACCGCTACCATCTAGAAGGACAAAAGCAGCAGGCACATGGGAACACCACCACCTGGAAGCTCCCATTCACCATCCTGACTTGGAAATATGTCGCCTTTCCTTCACTATCACCAAGTCAAAATCCAGAAATTACCTCCTTAACAGCATTGTAGATGTACCTACACCTCAGGGACTGCGGTGGTTCAAGAAGCAGCTCACCACCATTCTTCTGAAGGGCAGTTAGGCATAGGCAATAAATGCTGGTCTAGCCAGCAACACACACATCCCATAGATGAATATTTTTTTTAAATCCAAGAGCTTTACCGGACCAAAAACTTCCCTAACCTGATCTATCCATACCCTCCTCCAGATTATTAAACAGAATTGCAGGAGTTGATGGAAACGCTCTATAGATTGAAATTGGGCATTTCCCATTGTCCTCAAGATATGTAATAAAGGCTGATAATGCTGGAAAAGCTCAGCAAGTCCAACAGCATCTGTGGAGAGAGAAACAGAGTTAATGTTTCGGGTCTGTGGCCTTTCCTGATGAAAGGTCACTGGCCTGAAACGCTGTTTCTCTCTGTCTCCACAGAATGCTGCTGGACCCGCTGAGTCTTTACCGCGTTCTTTGCCTTTATCACGTATTTCCAGCATCCACATTTTCAGCCCTTATCCTGAAGATAAATGCCTGGCTATATCTGTAAAGATCAGGAGCAGCACCTTCCGACCCTTCCCTCTCTCTTTGCTATTCTGGGCCTCTGATAATCAGTTATTCTATTGTGCGAACAAGAGAGCGATATTTAAAAAAAATTAAGGTCCTTTTTTTGGATATCGTGTAACTACACGGAGTTGGCGGATCTCAGTCACCCTGAGGCAGTGCTGCATGAAATGAGAACGTGTGAGCAGACGCAAGCATTAAAAGTCAGAGCATGTGTGATGTTGCTCCTGGCTCTTGTGCAGGTATCAGCAGGTGGGCCTGCTCATGTTTACACAGCTGTGTTTAAAAGGGCCTTCATCTTGTGGGAAAAGAGTGATTGCATTGATGGTCTGTGTGCGCAGGGGACTGTTTTGTGTTGCCGTCTTACTCACACTCTTGCCTTTTTACTCATGGAAACAGCTGGGAAAGTGATAATGGACGAACTGTGAGCAAGCGAGAGGGGCAACGTTTTTTTGTTGTGTTCAGGATTCGGTTCCAGCTATATCAGAAACAGCGCCGAGTTTGGTCAGCTCGTTTCCATGGTAACGGGTGTCAGCAGCTCCTCGAAGCGGTGTGTGTCCCAAGAGACAGAATGCTGGCATTCCAGTCTGCTTTGCCCATAGGTAGAAGGGCAAGAGGTCAAACTGACAGCTCTCTGTGTATTCATTCCAGATCTCTCCTGTGCTACTTGAGGTGCGTGGAGGTAAAGCGCAAACTGTTTCCCCGAAGGAGGCAGTGAGGGAGGAACAATGGACGCCTCAGGCTATTCTGGCGCATTTCTGCGCTGCTACTTAGAGCATTGTAAGAAGTTTAACAACACCAGGTTAAAGTCCAACAGGTTTATTTTAAATAAACCTGTTGGACTTTAACCTGGTGTTGTTAAACTTCTTACTGTGTTTACCCCAGTCCAACGCCGGCATCTCCACTTAGAGCATTGACAGAGACTGAAAGCAACTCATCCTTTTAGCTAGAAAATTATTCAGGAAGACCTAAACCATAAGAAAACGAATCTCACAGCTCGTGATGATCAATTCCTTGGAAAAGGCAGATATGTATGTCAGTAAAAGGGATTGAGGTTCTGGGGGTAAATTTGTAGAGCACTGACTGCAGGCCTAATGAGGGCATAGGAATCTCATCCATGGAAACCAGGTGGCCGGGGCTGAGGAAATCTCCCGGTGATATCCTGGCAAAGCCCTTGTTTGATTTTCCAGTATTGCCAGGTTGCATTTTGTTGGAGGTCTTGCATGGGAATGGGTCCGTGACACTACAAGCTGCTTATTTCTTGTTAAAAGTGTGTGGGCTAGATGAGCTGAATGGCCTGCGCCAATGACTCCAATTTTAGTGTCATGTGGACATAACATCAGCAGTGAACATGACCAGGGACTCTCCATAACTTGTAAGAGATTTTGTTGAGACTGACATGCATTTATATAGCATTTTAAGACACTTCAAGGAGCTTCACAAAAGAAGCGGCGGCGCAGTGGTTAGCATGCTGCCTCATAGTGCCAGGGATCTAGGTTCAATTCTGGCCTCAGGCCACTGTCTATGTGGAGTTTGCACATTCTCCCCGTGCCTGTGTGGGTTTCCTCTGGGTGCTCCGGTTTCTTCCCATAGTCCAAATATGTGCGGATTAGATTGATTGGTCATGTTAAATTGACCCTTAGCAGGTTAAATACTTGGGGTTACGGGGATAGGGCCTGGGTGGGATTGTTGTTGGTGCAGGCTCGATGGGCTGAATGGCCTCCTTCAGCACTGTAGGGTTTCTATGAAATATTGACACCCAAGAGGTTGAATTTTCTTAGTGGCTCCCAATCTCCAACCATAACTTTGGCAGAAGGTGACACAAACAATGGAGAATCACCAGCAACAGTTCAAATGCTGTGAATTACTTGGAGATGTCCTGAGGACCTGAGGTGCAAAGATGTTCAGGAGGTCCTCCCCTGGCTGCCTGGTATTTTCTACATGGAGTGGTTGAACCAGCCTTCTGCCAGAGTTTGTCCAAGTGCCCCATGTGACCAGTGACCCATACCAATTACAAGTCTTCTAGATCTAAGCTGAGACTTCTGCAGCAGCACATGCAAAAGTCCTGAAAGAATTGGGATTCTGGGAATTAAGGACCAGCATAATACATAGCAACATCGAAAATAGGAGCAGGAGGAGACCATTCAGCCCTTCGAGCCTGCTCCACCATTCATTAGGATCATGGCTGATCATGCACATGAATATGCATGTGGATGTCTTGTGGTGCTGTGGGTAGCATCCCCACCTCTAAGCCAGAAGCTCTAGGTTCAAGTCCCACCCAAGACTTGATGACCAAGGAAGGTGCATTCATAACGCAGTCTAACACGGGGAGTGAGTCAACCTGCAAATCCTTCCAAACATGGCAATGGCTGGCGGTAAGAGTGCGAGAGACAAATGGCACTCCTCAAGCTATAAGCCCTGGCAACAGATTAGTGACCTGTTCCAGGACTTACTAGCAGTGGAAACGGATGAAAATCTGCCTTAGTGCATCACTAGGTGGGGGAAGAAAATTGGAAATAATACGCATGTGGCTCTACGTTTTGACAACAGTGGTCAGACTACACAATTGCAGCCAGTTAATTAGCTGCTAAATAAAAAGTCTCTCTGTCATTATAAGATTATAGATTTATTGTACAAGCCAGTCAGCGCACACACACTGACCTCCATGTTGTTCAGAGAGAGAGACAAAGCTTCACCACGCACCGGGCACCCTGTCAGAGAGAGCATCATGTGTTAGTGAGTTTGTGGAAAAGTGCACATGAGAGGGAGAAAATGAAACCGGTTCTGACTGAGGTCAAGATGATTTGCACCAGTTCTTCACAAACTTAATTCCAATTTCTAGCCACAGGTTACTGAATGTTGGATAAATCTAAGTGACTCTGACATACCTCCCTGAGGAGCATTGGCAGGGACCTAGCAGCAATTCTCCAGCCTGTCCTCCAAAGGAGAGCCTCACATAGCAAAGGAACAAGAAAAGCTGCACTTTTGCTGAAGAAAGGAAATCCAGTCGATATCCAGTCTCCCAGATTGTGGTGGATCTTTCTGGTCAAAAGTAGGAAGTGATGTAATGTCACAATCATTAATCCTGGAGGCTACACTGACATATTTGATCTGATTATGATTTAGAAACACGACAAGTAACAAAATGGAATCCGTGTGCATTACTGGTGCTCTCTGGAAGACCAAGCCAGGTCGTCGAATCAATTAAATTTGCACAGTGACCGGTAGACATGCTATGGGCAGAAGGCTATAGCGGCAGCTTCTGACATGTCTGAAGCTATTCGCATAACAGCTGGATGTTGAAATAACCTGACACCTGAACCCTTTTACACCTTCATCCATTCTGACAGGATGATGAGGCTCTTCCAAGACTATATCAGACCGTTAAAAAGCGTCTTATTGCAAGACACAGAAGTGCCCAGTGTTCATTTGAAGAGAGACATTTGCAAACTTTGGCTGTGGAGTGATCCAGAAGGAGAATATTTCTTTCCGAGAGAGCGCGACAAGGCTAGATAATGCTTGAGAGTGCAGATCAATAAGGCGTGATAACCGGAGGCAATAATAGAGATTTCAGTCGTCTAGTGACAGCAGTGTTGTGTCTATCTCTTTAAGACAATACAGCAGAAGTAGGTCACCTGACTTAAGGGACCAATGGGAACTGAGAGTTATCGAAGCCCTACAATGCAGAAGAGGCCATTCAGCCCAAAGGGGCCGGAACCGGCTCTCTGATAAAGCACCTTTCCCAGGCCCTTTCCCTCCACCCTATCCCAGTAACCCCACACATTTACCCGCTAATCCTTCTAACTTACGCATCTTGCAACACTAAGGGGCAATTTAGCACAGCCAATCCACCTAACCTGCACATTTTTGGACTGTGGGAGGAAACCTGCGCAGACACTGGGAGAATGTGCAAACTCCGCACAATGATCCAAGCTGGGAATTGAACCCGGGTCCCTGATGCTGTGAGGCAGCAGTGCTAACCACTGTGCCACCGTGAGTGATCACCCAACAGGGTAAAGACCTCTCTCGGGCAAAATCATCTAGCAGCCATGTAGTTAATATCATAAAGACTGGAGCACCATTCCAGGGCACCCTACAGCTGCAAGCCTGTACCTAAGTTTCTCATATCAATAAACATCATCTGTTCCTAACAAAACCTGAAATCTCTTGCCGATGCCAGAAGTGGCACAGCATACAAGCAGACATGATGGTTTGGAACTGATAGAAATCTCGGTGATAATGGCATTCCAGCTCTCTTGGTTCACTCGTTGGCATCATTCTGGCAGGTGAAACTAGAACTAGGGGGCATGGCCTCAAAATAAGAGGGAACAGATATGGACTGAGTTGAGGAGGAACTTCTTCACCCAAAGGGTTGTGAATCTGTGGAGTTCCCTGCGCAGTGAAGCAGTTGAGACTACCTTATTTAATGTTTTTAAGGCAAGGATAGATACATTTTTGAACAGTAAAGGAATTAAGGGTCATGGTGAGCAGGCAGGTAAGTGGAGCTGAGTCCACGAAAAGATCAGTCATGGTCTTACTGAATGGCGGAGCAGGCTTGAGGGGCCAGATGGCCTACTCTTGCTCCTAGTTCTTATCTTATTATTCAACACAGCCTGGACCAATTCAGCCTGATGCAGGGTACGAACCTATCTTGGAGTGGAGGAGAGGGGAGAGTGCAGTGCAGGCCCAATTTAAATGAGGGCCGGTAAGTGAAAGGGAAGTGACCAGAACAGGGACACTGGTTTAAAAGTAAATAGGAAAAAAAGTACAAGGAAACACTTGGAATCTTGAATCTGCCACTGTTCTTCAGTCTCTCACTTTGCAGTCCTTAAAATGCCTCCTCCTGAAGGTGTTTCACACTTCTGGATGTTTGCTGTGACTGGATATGGAGATTCTTCACTGTGGAACGGGGACAAGTGACTCAAAACCTTGGGGGATGTTGAATTGGTGCAGTTCACCCCCCTCAATTAGCATATTCCACTGAAGATCCCCCCTGGCAAATGCTTCGATTTCCAATTAAACTGTCTGCCAGTAATATGTGTCAGGTGCTAAATGGACAATGCCCCCTTCTACCCTGCGCTTCCAAGATGGATGTCAACCTGTTGTTCCTATACTTATGTTAATTTTCTTTTGTTCATTTTTTAAATTCATTCATGGGACATGGGCGTCGCTAGCTGGCCAGCATTTATTGCCCATCCCGAGTTGCCCTTGAGAAGGTGGTGGTGAGCTGCCTTCTTGAATCGCTGCAGTCCATGTGCTGTGGGTTGATCCACAATGCCGTTAGGGAGGGAATTCCAGGATTTTGACCCAGTGACTGGGAAGGAACAGTGATATATTTCCAAGTCAGGATGGTGAGGGGCTTGAAGGGGAACTTCATGGTGTTTCCATGTATCAGCTGCCCTTGTCCTCTAGATGGAAGTGGTCATGAGTTTGGAAGGTGCTGTCTAAGGATCTTTGGTGAATTGCTGTAGTGCATCTTGTAGCTAGTACACATTGCTGCTACTGAGCATGGTGGTGGAGGGAATGGATGTTTGTAGATGTGATGCCAATCAAGCGGGCTGCTTTGTCTTGGGTGGTGTCAAGCTTCTTGAGTGTTGTTGGAGTTGCACCCATCCAGGCAAAGGGAGAGTACTCTATCACACTCCTGACTTGTGCCTTGTAGATGATGGATAGGCTTTGGGGAGACGGGGGGGGGGGGGAGTTACTCGCCGCAGTATTCCTAGCCTCTGACCTGCTCTTGTAGCCACTGTGTTAATGTGGTGAGTCCAGTTGAGTTTCTAGTCAATGATAACCCCAAGACCTATTTTCAGCCTTGAAATGCTCTGGTTTGTCTGGGGGATGGTCTGCTACCTGAGAGCAGACACTCTGGCTGCATGTTCACTGATAAAACAATCCTTGTGATTCCTCTTGACCAGAAATGTGCATTGGATCCATGTCATTTCTGCTTGAGAACAGGATGAGGTCTTGCTGCTCACCACCTCATCCTCCCATCCAGAAAGCAGCCAAAAAGGTTCAGGGTTGCTCAGGGTTTCCAGTGACGAGGGTTTCTAGACGAGAAGACTGCTGATCCTTACAAAGGATAAGCATCAACTGAGCCAGTTGATTGCAGTTTTGTTGAACAGACCTGGTGTGGCCTCGTGAGGCTGTCTCTCCACCATTACCACCATTTATTGGCAGCCATTAACGGACACCTGTGTCCTCTGTTCTGATTTTTCTGTTTGTGGGACCACTTAGTTCGGTCTCCAACCTGCTGCTTAGCAACATGAAGAACTGTTGTTCTTATAAGTGAGAAACCAAAAAAATTGGAGGGCGTTTAGAGCTGCCAACTCTGATTAAATATTCCTGGAGGTTTCATCACATGACTTGCCCCCACATTCCAGCCATGCATTGGTCAATGCACCCATTCTTGTGATGTACTGCATTCTTGCACCAATTGAGAAACAAAAAAGTCATATTAACCAATTGGATGATGCTTGACTGTTAGCCAAACTACCATTGAATCCCGACAGTACAGAAGGAGGCCATTCGGCCCTTCGAGTCTGCATCAACAACAATCCCACCACAGCCCTACGTATTTACCTTGCTAATCCCCCTGACATTAAAGGGTAATTTAGCATGGCCAATTAAACTAACCCGCACATCTTTGAAGTGTGGGAAGAAACTGGAGCACCTGAAGGAAACCCACGCAGATATGGGGAAAATGTGCAGACTCCACACAGACAGTGACCCAAGGCCAGAATTGAACCTGGGGTCCCTGACACTGTAAGGCAGCAGCGCTAACCACTGTGCCATCGTGCCACCTCTTGTTCAAAGATTCTTTTTTAAAGATCTTTTTCAATGTGCTGATGGTTTTTCTCCAAGTTTGCACACAGCAGTGGCCTAGTGATTTATCTTCAATACCTGGAGATCCGAGCCCAACCCTAGAGGGTTGGCAATTCTAAAGACAATTCCCGGCAGCCTGAACCCAGAACCAGGATGGAGTGAACCGAGTTGTCTGCCCACTCTTTCATTTCCATTGCAAGCTATGAGGGAAGGAAAAAACCTTGCAAAGCAGGTTAACTCGCAGCTCACCTTGAGAGAGAAAGGGAGAGAGGTAAAAGAGAAAAGGAAAATGGCAAGTTTCACCCTATATCCGATTAAGAAGATATCTTCAGACCTTTGTGGGACCTTGCTGGAAGAGGCTTTGAAACCAATCCACACTTCATGTGACTCGAGGAAAAGATAAACTCCAAGTCATGACGCCTCTGCCAGCATTGTGCATTATTGCAGGAGTGCCAGCACAGAGTGGCAGTCAGATGGCCCCCACCCAGAGCGATGAAGCCTCTGTTGATGCATGGCTTTCTGTTCTCCCGTCTCTTTGATGTAACACCAGTAGGATTCAATCACCACTGGTTATTAAAAAAAAACAAGAACCAAGCGTGAGGGGTTGAGAGACGAGGACAATGATTTCTGCTGATTATTTTATTGTGCAGACTCTTCCCCGAGGCCTGATCATACAAATTATGCTCTGCATGAGAGGTGTCTCTGGAGTATCACATAAAAAGCGTGCATTGTGTGAGAAACCTAATCATAGGAGGCACTGGGGAGGGATCGAAATTCAGATCTGATGTGAATAGACAGAATGCAAGAGCACAGCAGGAGAGGTACAACGCAACTGAGGCAGATCCAAGCGATGGAGATGGAAAATATGCAAATCATGTACTGCAGCTTATAGCCAATCTCTGAAGAAGAGGACAGGGAGGTGATTAAAACATAAATGCCAAAACCACCATAAAGTCTGGCCAAACCACACCCGACGCCCATTAGCTGGTTGATGGTATCGACGTGGAAGTCTGCTAGTCATTAAGAATTATTGGACTGCTCAACCTTGCTTTAAGAACAGGGCACATTAATGGCGTATCCCTTCACCAGCCAGATCGTTAATTTATTCTTGCAAATATATGTCAGGACTTGCAATTAAAGCAAACAAGAAGCAGCAATTCAAGTACGGAGATTGATATTCTCCCTAATTATTTTAGGAATTAAATATTGGCTAGGGTGATGGGGTGGGGGAGGGGGAAGGGGGAGAGAAAAAATACCTATGGATCCCCCAAATCAAGCCTTCTGATGCAGAAAACAGTTTCCCATTTTGAGAAATTTCTGCATGTTTAAGTATTTTCTTCATGAATGAATACACAGAATGATTTCTAAAAGGGAACATTCTGGTCCAGTCAGTGTTACTGCTGCAAGAATGAGTTCATGTCTGGCCACAACCACAGAGACGGCAGCTCCAAGTTACTGCGAACTCTGCTTGCTGCTGGTTTTTGGATCACTATCTCGAGTGGCAGTTTTTAAACCTCAAACAGCCAAAGTAAAGATCAAAATTTGGCCAAAAATAATTGTTAGACAAGGAAGGTAATAGAAATTGGCAGCATTGATTCCAAGACATAATCCATGTGGCAATAATAAATCAAATCAAGAGCTGGACCTTGCACCTCGGAATGATCCTTGGTTTCATTGCCAATCGGTGACCAAGTTAACTGAACCCAGCCAGCAGTAGGGACAGGTGTGGCCTCACTCAGCAACCCTGGGCTTGGAAAAGAGGGGAAAAATTGACCAGGGTTCTTGTGAGGCTTGCAGGAAATGTGGACATCAGGTGAAGGGAGGACTTGAGTTTGGCACGCTGAGCTTGGAAACAAGTAATCTGATAGTACCTACCGGTCAGACAGATAGTGGCTACTTGACACAGGCTCATTTGCGATTTAAGCAACATCTCAGGTGCCCTTACAACCCATGCTGCTGGAAGCCCTGCCACATGGGCAACTTTGGGCGGAGTAGTCTGTGGCCAGTTTTTTCAATGCATGATCTTTTTTTGTGCACGCATGACTCTTATCCCAGAACAAGGACTGCACAGTGTAGTATAATGGAGTGTGTTGAACCTAGAGCCATCAGGGGTTAACTGTAGCAGTCTGTGATATCATGGAAGGAAGTGATATGATGGCACAGTGGTTAGCACTGCTGCCTCACAATGCCAGGGACCCGGGTTCAATTCCCGGCTTGGGTCACTATCTGTGTGGAGTCTCCCCATTCTCCCTGTGTCTGTGTGGGTTTCCTCCGGGTGCTCCAATTTCCTCCCACAATCCGAAAGACGTGCTGGTTAGGTGCATTGGCCATGCTAAATTCTCCCTCAGTGTACCCAAATAGGCGCCAGAGTGTGGCGACTAGGGGATTTTCACAGTAACTTCATTGCAGTGTTAATGTAAGCTACTTGTGACACTAATAAAATAAACTTTAATACACTCGTGATCTGAGACTCGAGGAGAGTAAGTCAGCATGATCGGTAGGGTGTTCTCAAAACTCTTTAATATGCTACAATGAAGTTAGAGTGTTTAGCATTTGAGAATTTATTGAAACTACTCCAACCCTACAACACAATAATATACATGGTAGCTTCCCCCCTGCCGCACTGCTGACCTATTACAACTTAGCAGGCATTTTGCACATAATCCTCTTCCCTTGGCCAACTCTGTAAAGAGGCCAGTTGTAAAGGGAAAAAGTCTGCAAAAGAGGAATGTGTGTGGTCAGCACATGTTACAGTATATTTGGAGATCAGACTGCCTCGTCTCACTTGGTGTATCCGACCCCTTAAAGACAGAGGAATAGTGAATTTGTAATGTTCTTCCCCAATAGCGGTAATCTTTCAATTCTGGTGCCAACCTTGTGAATCTTTCTGCGTGATTGCCTAAACCAGGATGAGTCAGTAATATGGCAGGACTGTCTCTGCATATTATTCTTCAGCTCCAGGCTGAAAGGGAGAAAGTGAGTGAGAGGGAATTTATAAGTGACAGTTAAGCGAATGGAAAAAGAAAAATCTGAAAAATCAAACTTTGAGAGAGGGGGAAAATTGAATCGGCTAAGTTAGAGTAGAGGAAATTAAATTTCTGGAATCATTGAAGAAACAAGTAGGCATGAGGGCGGATTGTCGGAGCTTTCTGGATTGTGTGATGGGCTGAATGGCTTGCTTCTCTCAATTTGCGTTTGAAACCAGCTCCAATAGTCTCGGCCTCCAACTGAACACAGGAGTATGCAATCCCACTTATTCTGTCTCTGTCTCCACATTGGCACAGTTGAAATGTGTAAGTTCATTTGGGAGGATTGACAAAAGTGTGAATGAGTTCATGATTTAGTGACACTGAATCCGCAAAGGAAAATTTCCCCATCAGAGTACTGACCCACTCCTTGCTGCACATTCTGAGTATGGAGTTCCACTTCAGTGGGGTTGCAGTGAATGGGAAGGTAAATTGGGCAGAGGGTCAATGCATCACTGCCCATCTTGCAACAACTCCAAAGTTAAACCTTTCTCCCTCGGTGTGGCAATCCTTTCCTTTAACATGCTTTCATTTGCGTGAGAACCGAGGATGTTGGCATTCCTGATCATACTTCCAATGAGTTACCAGACCCAAGGCTAAGATGGCAACCATTAAAGGTGACTGGCTCATGGCTATACCTGTACGTGCCATCTCGCCACCTTGGCAATTTCTTCTCCCTTCCTGCCAAGGGTTCACATGCTGTTTCTCTCTCCCAATTTTTATTGGGGAATTTTGTCCCCTCCTGAAGGAGTTGGCTGAGATATAGCTCCACCCTCAACTACCCAACCCAGTTGCCATGGTTGAACTAGCACTAAATGCTGGCAAGCCGTTCAGCTTTAGAGGGCTTTGCAGTGAAGTGTCATGCTGTCCTTACCTGGCGTCTGATTGCAGACACTTCCAGCGGGGCTTGTTGGTTAGCACTGAAACAAACTGAGATTCTAATTTCTGCTGTTCGGTACTTCAATATGTGACTACCAAGGCACACACCTCAATTACGAAAGGAAAACCAGACCAATGGTCTTCAAAACTGATCAGAGGATCCGATGTACATTCAAAGACTTGAGTCAGCAAACTAAATCAAAGTCATCCTTGTGTAATTGGGCTGTCAATTCAAACAGTGAAAGCCTTAGTCCAGAACAGATCTGGAGTTAACAAAGTGAAATTGAACAAAGTGGAAGATTTTGAAGGATTACCACAACTGTGCAGGCCTCGCATGGGGAGTTTGAACCAAATGCCTGAGGTTGCTGGCACTTACCCTGTGGCCCTGGCTCGATGCACATGCCCCGGGCACAGCCTCTGTATATTTTTATATTATTAAACAAGAGCAGGCCCCCAGGAATGTCGAGTCTGTTAAAATGCTCTGCCTTCTCTTAACAAGGGGAGCCTGAGGGATTAAATAATACCCTGGAACTGTCAGGCATCATGGGAGTTGTAAAGCATCAATTAGGCAAATGTTGGCAGCTGATTTAATAGTCGCAGTTAACTTTCTTGCAGGCTTGAGTAATCACAGGGAGAGTTTTTATTGCTGTTTAAAAAGAGAACATAGAACATAGAACATAGAACAGTACAGCACAGAACAGGCCCTTCGGCCCACGATGTTGTGCCGAGAAGTGTTTGGTGATGCTGACATTGCTCTTTATTCCCTTGGCCCTTCCACCAGCCCCCCCATGTATGATTGACAGAGTCTGTCGGGTTAATCCCATGGTGCCTCACTTCCAGTTGGATGCTGTACTTCAAGGGAATGTGGATCATAGTCCACATGGCAGCCCCAATTCTGAGATCATGTGGAGGTTGCAAGTAACCCGGGGACTTCAAATCACAACTCAATCCCATCTGTTTGAAAAGATCAGAAGTGAATAAATAGTCCCTGGCTTCACCCGATTGCGCTGTTAAATAAAACTCCTGACAGTTTTTTTTCAAGTGTCTTATTGAATCTGCTGTCTCAGTAACATACAAATGCAGTGACGAATCATGTAAATCCAGTGAATAACCTAATGATGTTTATCGATCAAAAAGAATTATTGAGTGTAAACAAAGTACTCATAGAATAGAAACCCTACACTGCAGAAGGAGGCCATTCGGCCCATCGAGTCTGCACCGACCACAATCCCACCCAGGCCCTACCCCCACATATTTACCCGCTAATCCCTCTAACGTACGCATCCCAGGACTCTAAGGGGCAATTTTTAACCTGGCCAATCAACCTAACCCGCACATCTTTGGACTGTGGGAGGAAACCGGAGCACCCGGAGGAAACCCACGCAGACACGAGGAGAATGTGCAAACTCCACACAGACAGTGACCGAGCCGGGAATCGAACCCGGGACCCTGGAGCTGTGAAGCAGCAGTGCTAACCACTGTGCTACCGTGCCGCCCATACTGTGCTACCGTGCCGCCCACACTGTACTGTCATTATGCACAATTGATGTCAGTGAAACAGCTAGGTAATAACCATAAAGTCTTTGGTCTCGTTAGATGCTGCACACACAATAGTGCAATGTGTGCCTTAATCTGGGCAGTGTGTGTTGATCTGTGAAATGTGTGCGTGTGCCGTGTGTGCGTGCGCGTGTGTGTTTGTGTTTTGATTTGAGTGTCCCTTCATTTAAGGGCAAAGCCATTAAGGGTGGCATGGTGATTAGCACTGCTGCCTCACAGCGCTAGGGACCCAGGTTCGATTCCCAGCTTGGGTCACTGTCTGCGTGGAGTTTGCACATTCTCCCCGTGTCTGCGTGGGTTTCCTTCCACAATCCAAAAGATGTGCTGGTTAGGTGCATTGGCCATGCTAAATTCTTCCTCAGTATTACCCGAACAGGCGCCGGAGTGTAGCAACTCGGGGATTTCACAATAACTTCATTGCAGTGTTACTTTAAGCTTATTTGTGACACTAATAAATACACTTTAAAAAAAGCCACATGACTCTAAGTCTTCATGGAATCTCAGTAGAACATAGAACATAGAAACCCTACAGTGCAAAAAGAGGTCATTTGGCCCATCGAGTCTGCACCGACCACAATCCCACCCAGGCCCTACCCCCTTATCTCTACATATTTACCTGCTAATCCCTCTAACCTTCGCATCTCAGTTCACCAAGCGGCAATTTTAGCATAGCCAATCAACCTAACCCGCACATCTTTGGACTGTGGGAGGAAACCGGAGCACCTGGAGGAAACCCATGCAGACACGAGGAGAATGTGCAAATTCCACACAGACAGTGACCCAAGCCGGGAATCGAACCCAGGTCCCTGGAGCTGTGAGACAGCAGTGCTAACCACTGTGCTACCGTGCCGCAGTAATTTCCAGTGTTATTAGAGGAGGTACTCCAATCACAGCATTGGGCATCATGGCTTTGAACAAGGTAAATATGAATGATCACTTATGAAGTGACAGTAGAAAAGATTGGATTTGGTTTTAGACATCAGCTGGCAGTGCAGACTCATTACTGTGTGACTTACTGACCTTCTCGCAGTGCCAACCGATTACTGTGTGACTGATTGAACCATAAGCTGCCAACCTATTTGTGTGTGACTGACTGACCTTACAGCAGTGCCAACCTCTCATTGTGGGACTCACTAAGTCCATAATATTCAAGCAATAACATGACATGATGCAATAAGAATGCTCATTAGGTGAATTACATAAGTGACCAATTCCTTTACTAATAACTCAGATCTTGCATCTTTGCAGAAAGGAGTAGGGCCATTTTCCGAATGCTCCTTTTCAGAAGAAAGTCTCGCCAGCCCAGTGTGTGACGGACTAACTAGAAATGCCCAGTTCCTGACAGAAATGATGCACCGACACTGTAAAGTAAACTTACTGCTCAGCCTGTGGCGCAGTCCATTTTCAAGCATACTGTGCTTTATAAATTGAATCACTTATCAGGCAGGCATTGCATGTCAGAATGTATGTGAGAGATATTATAAGGGCTAATATTGTGCCCCCTCAAGGCTGGTGGAGAACCTTGCCCGCTGGGAGTGCATATTAGGAAATCACTAATGTTAAAGTGAATGGGCAGAACATTGTGAGGATCATACCTCTGATTTCCAATGTAACCATTCATTTATGTAATTCACATGTAATAATAACCAGCATCGCAAGCCAGCTCCTTGCTGGCTCTGATAAAATTATACCTGCTGTAAGAAAATGAGGGATTGGAGCCTTGACACTGCACTGTGTCAATCTTGCTAAGTGGTGATACTCTTACTTTGTAAGTTTAATCGTGGCACGGTGACACAGTGGTTAGTACTGCTGCCTCTCAGCACCAGGGATCCGGGTTCAATTCTTGGCTAAAGTCACTGTCTGTGTGGAGTCTGCACGTTCTGCCATGTCTTCATGGGTTTCTTCCAAGTGCTCCATTTTCCTCCCACAATCCGAAAGACATGCCAGTTAGGTGCATTGGCCATGCTAAATTCCCTCTCAGTGTACCTGAACAGGCACTGGAGTGTGGTGACTAGGGGATTTTCACAGTAACTTCATTGCAGTGTTAATGTAAGCCTACTTGTGACACTAAAAAAATAAACTTTAAACTCAATTCCAACTCCGGAGATTTAAGGACAAGGTCTAGGCAGGCATTTAACGGCAGATCTGAAGGAGTGCTGCACTGTTGGTGGTGATGTCCTTTCGATGAGACATTAAATCAAGGTCCTGCACTATTCGAAGAAGAGCAATGGAGTTCTCTTGGGTGTTCCTAGCCAGTATTTATCCCTCGAACAACAACACCCAGAGATTAACTGGTTGTTATCTCATTGCCATTTGTTGGACCTTATTGTGGGCCAATTGGCTGTCTCAGTTCCCGACATTACAACAATGAAGGCAAGTCAAGAGTATTTCCAGGCTTCTGAATATTTCGGACTGGTAGAGTGTAAAATGCACAACCCAAATGCAAGTTATGTCTGTGACGTTTACCAAGAAAATAGAAGGTTGAACTGGAAGCTGATCAAGCTGTGTTGTTGGAGATGGTGGCATCGTGGTAATAGGTTAACCCAAAGGCACCACCTCATGCTCTGGGGACGTGGCTTTAAATCTCACCATGGCAGCTGCTAGTATTTGAGTTCAGTGAATAAATCTGGGATATAAAGCGAGTCCTAGTAATGGTGACCATGATAATTTGTTGTAAAAACCCAGCCTAGCCAGCGAGGCCTGTGAAATACTTTTTAAAAAAATCACTACTGCCCTTTAGGGAAGGAATTCTGTCATCCTTACCTGGTCTGGCCTGTATGTGATTCCAACTCACGGCAAGTGGTTGACTCTCAACTGATCTCCGTTGGAGGGCAAGTAGGAATGGACAACAAATGTTTGCCTTGCCAGCGATGCCCATATCCCATGAAAGAAAAAAAGTTGTTTCACAGTAAAGATCATGACTGGATTGCCAATCCCTGAAGCTCACCTAATGTCTAGGATCCTGATAAACTAACCTAATGTCAGTACATGACAGGAGCCTGTTGCTTCCTGACCACAGTTACTCCTGCGATCAATTGAGAGATCTTGATCTAATTGGTAGATCTTGTGCACACATCTAAACAAGCAATCATTCTCCCAAAGTAAATTCCAAAAGGGGTGGCACGGTGGCACAGTGGTTAGCAAAGAACAAAGAACAGTACAGCACAGGAAACAGGCCCTTCGGCCCTCCAAGCCTGTGCCGCTCCTTGGTCCAACTAGACCAATCGTTTGTATCCCTCCATTCCCAGGCTGCTCATGTGACTATCCAGATAAGTCTTAAACGATGTCAGCATGCCTGCCTCCACCACCCTACCTGGCAGCGCATTCCAGGCCCCCACCACCCTCTGTGTAAAAAAACATCCCTCTGATATCTGAGTTATACTTCGCCCCTCTCACCTTGAGCCCGTGACCCCTCGTGATCGTCACCTCCGACCTGGGAAAAAGCTTCCCACTGTTCACCCTATCTATACCCTTCATAATCTTGTACACCCCTATTAGATCTCCCCTCATTCTCCGTCTTTCCAAGGAGAACAACCCCAGTCTACCCAATCTCTCCTCATAGCTAAGACCCTCCATACCAGGCAACATCCTGGTAAACCTTCTCTGCACTCTCTCCAATGCCTCCACGTCCTTCTGGTAGTGCGGCGACCAGAACTGGACGCAGTACTCCAAATGTGGCCTAACCAGCGTTCTATACAGCTGCATCATCAGACTCCAGCTTTTATACTCTATACCCCGTCCTATAAAGGCAAGCATACCATATGCCTTCTTCACCACCTTCTCCACCTGTGCTGCCACCTTCAAGGATTTGTGGACTTGCACACCTAGGTCCCTCTGTGTTTCTATACTCCTGATGACTCTGCCATTTATTGTATAACTCCTCCCTACATTATTTCTTCCAAAATGCATCACTTCGCATTTATCCGGATGAAACTCCATCTGCCACCTCTCCGCCCAATTTTCCAGCCTATCTATATCCTGCTGTATTGCCCGACAATGCTCTTCGCTATCCGCAAGTCCAGCCATCTTCGTGTCATCCGCAAACTTGCTGATTACACCAGTTACACCTTCTTCCAAATCATTTATATATATCACAAATAGCAGAGGTCCCAGTACAGAGCCCTACGGAACACCACTGGTCACAGACCTCCAGCCGGAAAAAGACCCTTCGACCACTACCCTCTGTCTCCTATGGCCAAGCCAGTTCTCCACCCATCTAGCCACTTCTCCTTGTATCCCATGAGCCTTAACCTTCTTAACCAACCTGCCATGTGGGACTTTGTCAAATGCCTTACTGAAATCCATATAGACGACATCCACGGCCCTTCCTTCATCAACCGTTTTTGTCACTTCCTCTAAAAACTTTACCAAATTTGTAAGGCACGACCTCCCTCTTACAAAACCATGCTGTCTGTCACTAATGAGATTGTTCCGTTCTAAATGCACATACATCCTGTCTCTAAGAATCCTCTCCAACAACTTCCCTACCACGGACGTCAAGCTCACCGGCCCATAATTTCCTGGGTTATCCCTGCTACCCTTCTTAAACAATGGGACCACATTCGCTATCCTCCAATCCTCAGGGACCTCACCCGTGTCCAAAGAAGCGACAAAGATTTCCGTCAGAGGCCCAGCAATTTCATCTCTCGTCTCCCTGAGCAGTCGAGGATAGATGCCATCTATCCTCGACTGCTCACCGATGCAAAGTATTCATTTAGGATCTCCCCTATTCCCTTGGGTTCTAAGCATAATTCCCCTCCTTTGTCCCTGAGAGGTCCGATTTTCTCCCTGACAACTCTTTTGTTCCTAACGTATGAATAGAATGCCTTAGGATTCTCCTTAATCCTGCCTGCCAAGAACATCTCGTGACCTCTTTTTGCCCTTCTAACTCCCCGTTTCAGTTCTTTCCTACTCTCTCTGTATTCCTCCAGAGCTCCATCTGTTTCAGTTGCCTGGACTTAACGTACGCCTCCCTTTTCATTTTAATCAGATCTTCAATTTCCCTGGTTATCCACGGCTCTCGAATCCTACCTTTCCTATCTTTCCTTTTTACAGGCACATGACTATCCTGCAGCCTTATCAATAGTTCCTTAAAAGACTCCCACATGCCAGACGCGGACTTACCCTCGAACATCCTCTCCCAATCAACATCCACCAATTCCTGCCTAATCCGGCTATAGTTAGCCTTCCCCCAATTTAGTACCCTGCCCGTAGGACAGCACTCATCCTTGTCCATTACTATCCTAAAGTTAACAGAGTTGTGGTCACTATTTGCCACGTGTTCCCCTACCGAAACTTTGACGACCTGACCGGGCTCATTTCCCAGAACTAGGTCCAGTATAGCCCCCTCTCAAGTCGGGCTATCTACATACTGTTCCAAAGAACCTTCCAGTACGCATTTTACAAATTCCTCCCCGTCCGGACCCCCAGCTCTAAGCACTTTCCAGGCTGTGCCAGGGAAATTAAAGTCCCCCACTACAACAACCCTATTTTTTCTGCACCTATCCAGAATCTCCTGACATATCCTTTCCTCCACTTCCCGTGGGCTGTTGGGTGGTCTGTAGTACACCCCCAGCATAGTGACTACACCCTTCCTGTTTCTGAGTTCCACCCACAGCGACTCAGTACATGACCCCTCTAAGTTGTCTACACTCTGCACCGCGGTAATATGCTCCTTAACTAATATCGCTACTCCCCCACCTTTTTTAGCCCCTCCTCTGTCTCGCCTAAAACACTTATACCCCGGAATATTCAGCTGCCAGTCCTGTCCTTTTAACCAAGTTTCCGTCACCGCAACCACATCCAAATTCCGCATAAGCATTAAGGCCCTAAGTTCGTCTGTTTTACCCGTTACGCTCCTCGCATTGAAGCAGATGCACTCCAGACCTCCAGGCCCACTCAGGTCATCCTCCTCCAGAGTGCTCCTCTTCTTAGCTAGCCTTGCCCTGGCCCCCAGCTCAACCCCAGCCTCAGTATTTACTGACCTACTGTTTTGTTCCCCACCCCCCTGCCACACTAGTTTAAACCCTGCCGAAACACTCTAGCAAAACTCCCAGCCAGGATACTTGCTCCCTTCCAGTTGAGGTGTAACCCATCCTTTCTGTTGCCTCACTGCGCCAAGGACCCAGGTTCAATTCCCAGCTTGGGTGACTGTACGGAGTTTGCACATTCTCCCCTTTTCTCTGCCTGGGTTCCCTCCGGGTGCTCCGGTTTCCTCCCACGCTCCAAAGATGTGCAGGTTAGGTGGATTGGCCATGCTAAATTGCCCCTTAGTGTCCAAAAATGTGTAGGGTAAACGGATTAGCGGTGTAAATGCGTGGGGTTCTGGGGATAGGGCGGGCATTGTGCCTGGGTAAAAAACACTGTCAGAGAGCTGGTGCGGACGCAATGGGCCAAATGGTCTCCTTCTGCACTGTAAGGATTCTAGGGATTCTACTGGACAGACTTTTAAAAAGGACCATGTAATAATTTTGTCCACTGTTGTGCTGCTGGGTACAGTTCCAAAGATTATAGGAATATATAAAAACAAGATAATGGGACCTTCATCTTCTTCCAGACAAACACTATATGGTTGTGCATGTAGAATGGAGTCTGATTAATAACAAACAGTAACACTGATGCACCCATTGCACTATGTCCTTCCAGCCACCCTCTCCCCAGTTTTATCTCATAACAATTTTAAATCAGATTGGCAAGCAGTGGAGTATTGTACATTCCCCACTGAGATAGTGTTAAACTGGAAGAAGCTGTGGCTGGAGTGAAACACCATCTCGGGGCGTCTTGTTCAGGAGGCGCCATCACTTGCCAAATGCGTTGTGCTAACGTCCTTGGTTTTTGACAGAAACTCTCATGAGTTACGTTTTCCAATCGTCAAGTATTTGACTTTAACTGCCACCTCATTCAGTCTTCCATAATCGAATGAGGCCGAGGTACCCAGGTAACGTTTGAGCTGACCATCTGAAGAAACATCCATAAATGGAGACATGGTGGCACAGTGGTTAGCACTGCTGCCTCACAGCGCCAGGGACCCAGGTTCAATTCCAGCCTCGGGTGATTGTCTGTGTGGAGTCTGCACATTCTCCCCATGTCTGCGTGGGTTTACTCCGGGTGCTGCAGTTTTCTCCCACAGTCCAAAGATGTGCGGGTTAGATTGATTGGCCATGCTAAAGTAACCCTAGTGTCAGGGTAAAAATGAGGGGTTACAGGAATGGAGCCTGGGTGGGATTGTGGTCGGTGCAGACTCGATGGGCTGAATGGCCTCCTTCTGCACTGTAGGGATTCTATGATTCTAACCTGAAGCAGCCTCGATAATACTGTCCTGACGTGTTGCTCTTTAGATAATTGCAGAGGTTTATAACATGGCATCGATAGAGCAAAACCGGACTATTCACCCTAACTGCTTCTCACTTGTAGATGCATCAAGCTGCTCTTAAATGAATCAATGCTATTTGCTTCAGCATTGCAAAGTGGCAGCAAGGTCCACATCTCCACCATTCTCTGTAACACTTTATTTATTTGTGATTAGTGACTGTCTATATTTCTGCCACCTCTTTCTGGACTGTGGATTGGTAGATCTGTCTACTAAGCTGCCAGAAAGTTTATATTTATGAGGAACCTGCCTTTCACTATGGGTCACCCAGCAGATTCCAGCTGGTCACACAGGCAGTGGTGACCCAGTAGTGATATATATATTTTTTTAATTTATTCTTTACCATGGGATGTGGGCATCAGTGGCAAAATCAGCATTATTGCCTATCCCTAATTGCCCTTGCACTGAATGACTTGTTCGGTCATTCCAGAGGGCAGGTAAGAGTCAGTCACATTGCTGTGGATCTGGAGTCACTGGGCCAGACCAGGTAAGGATGGCAGATTTCCTTCCCTAAAGGACATCAATGAACCAGATAAGATTTTACAACAATCACTGATAGTTTCATGGCCACCTTCACTGAGACTAGCTTTATATTCCTGCTATATGATTTGAATTTAAATTCCATCAGCTTCTGTGGTAGGATTTGAACGCCTGTCTCCAGAGCACGAGTTTGGGCCTCTGGATTACTAGTCCAGTGACAGTAAAACTACACCACCGTTCCCCATTCTACCCCCCCTCCCCGTCCCTTTATGAATTGACATGGTGATTTGGCAAGATGATGCCAAATTCCATATTCATAAATGACCTGCACTGAACATTTTTCTCACCAGCACTCACCTTTTAGCTTATCCCACCTGATCTTGTGCGTGTAGAATTTACAATAACAAGGACTGGATCTGCACAGGTCTAGGCACGGGGCAGCACAGTGGCATCGTGATTAGCACTGCTGCCCCACAGCCCCAGGGACCCAGGTTCAATCCCGCCTCGGGTCACTGTCTGTGTGGAGTTTGCACATTCTCCCCATGTCTGCGTGGGTTTCTTGCGAGTGCTGCAGTTTCCTCCCACAGTCCAAAGATGTGTGGGTTAGGTGGATTGGCCGTGCTAAATTGCCCCTCGTGTCGGGGGATTAGCAGGGTAAATGTGCGAGGTTATGGGAATAGGACTGGGGTGGGACTGTGGTCGGTACAGACTTGATGGGCCAAATGGCCTCCTCTATGCTGTCGGGCTTCTATGAACACTGGACTAGTCACAAATTCTGCTGTAATTCCAAAGGAGACAGTAGTCCTGCAGACAGCCTTTTATTAATGCAGGTATTGAGGTGTGGGTCACTGTCATTAAATCCCTTTTCCCTAAAGGGATTAATTCTGCTGTCTGACTGGTGGCACTTTTACCTAGTTAATCCATACAGGTAGTTATTGCTGTTCCCTACTGGCAGCTTTTCTGGTCAATAGTTATTGCAATTTGTGTGCGTTCAGTTGGTGAGGTCAGGCACACCAAGGCAAAAAGCATTTCAGCTGTCAGTCTCTTGCCCAAGGTATTGACTGCACTCAGTGTTTCCATATATGGTTTTGTATACTTGGTGCGCCACTAATACCTGCTTGGATAGGGTTGTCAAATCCCGCGACTGAAGTGAAATGAGGTATTTTCACAGTCAGCCTTGTCAGAGATACTGAAATTTGCTAGCAGTGTGCAGAGAACCTGAGAACCTTTTGAACTGTGATGAGGGTGAGTCAAGCCATTGCTTTTCCAGCAGGCTTTACACCAGGATAAGGTCATTCCAGCCAGGATGCAAGAGGGTTAAAAATAGAAACCATTTTCTCACAGCAATCTGCAAGCCATTGTTTTAAAAAGTTTATTTATTTGTGTCACAAGTAGGCTTATATTAACACTACAATGAAGTTACTGTAAAAATCACCCAGTCGCCACACTCCGGCACCTGTTTGGGTACACTGAGGGAGAATTTAGCATGGCCAATTCACCTAACCAGCACGTCTTTTGGACTGTTGAAGGAAACCAGAGCATCCGAAGAAAAACCCACACAGACACGGGGAGAACACCGCACAGACAGTGTCCTAAGCCGGGAATTGAACCTGGGTCCCTGCATTGTGAGGCAGCAGTGCTAACCACTGTGCCACCTCTGCCGCCCTACTATCCCTATCAACATGGTTAAGAATTTGGAATATTCCCCTTCCAAACTCCTCTCTCTCAGCTTTTCCAGCCAGTCATTCAGACAATCTGCTCCACTGGGTGTTTTATCCCTGTCCTTCTATCTGACAGAATAATGGCTACCTAGTGACACTGTCACTTCAAACAGCAAATGTCGATCACAGTTGCTACATGCAGGGATGCTATTCAATAATTCATCACAGAGATTCCCTCTGCCTAACCTGTCATTGACTTTAATTTTGTCTTGTACAGCTGCCACATCCAGTCTACCTTAGGTATATGTGAGGGTTTCTAACATTTACAGCACTCATTCTGAGGGAAGTTATTTCTCTATCTTGTGTTAAATGTGCAAATCCATCACTTGGAAGAGAGGCAATTGTTTGGACATAAAAAGATAAATGAGGGGAAATTAAATCTCACTTTCACATCAGTCCTTTAGTGTAGGATATGTAGAGTTCGTGATGTAATTTTATCTCTGTGTAGATTACAATGTTTTGCTTCAGTTGTACAGAGCAGTGGTGGGCAATCAGTGGTCCGGGGGCCGCATGCGGCCTATTTGGATTCTGTGTGCGGCTACACTCTCCGTGTAGTTTTTTTTCCCACCAGTATGACTGAAGTGATGCGTATAACGCAAGGTCAGGTGAAGTGAGGTGCGTGCTGATTGTACACACACTGACTGTGAGAGACGTGCATACCCTGTGTCCAAAGTGTAAATTTTTATTTTGTTTTTAACCACTTAAAGTTGATGACAGCTCTATTAATACATGAATAATTTTCTATAACTTATGAAATATTTGGTGTGTATTAAATGTATTTAAAGCTTTAAATTTATTTATTGGTGTCACAAGAAGGCCTACAGTAACGCTGCAATGAAGTTACTGTGGAGATCCCCTGTTGCCACACTCTGGTGCCTGTTCAGGTACACTGAGGGAGACTCCTGGAGTTTGCACATTCTCCCCGTGTCTGCGTGGGTTTCCTCCGCGTGCTCCGGTTTCCTCCCACCATCCAAAGATGTGCGGGTTAGGTTGATTGGCCATGCTAAATTGACCCTAGTGTCAGGGGGATTAGCAAGGTAAATGTGTGGGTTTACGGGAATAGGGCCTGGGTGGGATTGTGGTCGGTGCAGAGTCAATGGGCCAAATGGCCTCCTTCTGCACTATAGGCTTCTATGGTTCTATAATTCTATGACAGTGACCCAAGCCAGGAATCGAACCCGGGTCCCTAGCACTGTGAGGCATTAGTGCTAACCACTGTGCCACCGTGCCGCCCCATTTAATCTTATT
This sequence comes from Mustelus asterias, assembly GCF_964213995.1. Classification (NCBI taxonomy): domain Eukaryota; kingdom Metazoa; phylum Chordata; class Chondrichthyes; order Carcharhiniformes; family Triakidae; genus Mustelus; species Mustelus asterias. The sequence goes on from NC_135809.1 coordinate 80,912,761, forward strand.
CATGGGGTTGTGGTTCGTGAACAAGCCCGATTTCAATCTTGTGGCCCACTGAGATGAAGGAGGGCCACTCATGTGGCCCCCCCCACTTGTCCACGTTGCCCATTACTGATGTAGAGAACTAGTCTGACCCAATCTAGAGTATTGTTTTCAGTTCCTGGAACACAGACTGATCTTGGTGGAGTGCAGATATATTTGAATGACCCCAGGGCTCAGAGGACAAGCTGCATTAACATGGCTTGTAGACTAAGGGGTGATCTGATTGAGGTGTTTAAATGGTTGAAAGAATTCGGCAGGGTAGATAAAGAGGAATGGTTTTCTCAGGTGGGAGAATTAAGAACCAAGGGCCATAATCTTAAAAATTGAGTTTAGCCTTTTGCACAAAAGGTGGTGGAAATTTGGAACACTCCCCAGAAAGTTATGTGAAACTAGTTCAATTGAAGCTTTCAGGACCAAGGTTTTGCCGGGGTAAGGGCACCAAGTGAGGTGTAGCATGGGTCATAACTTGGAATTGAGATGCAAATCAACCATGATTTATTGGAATGGTGGAGCAGGCCCAAGGGACTGAACAGCCTATTTCTCTTCTGACTTGAGTGGTGTATATACAGCCCTACATTACCTGAGCCTTGTTTTTATTTCATACATCAATCTGCCATTGTGTGCTGGGGCCTTGGAGAACAGGTTTAAATTTGGAGATGTCAATGTTGGTTCTAACCTGAGACAAGTTGCGAAAAAGAAAAACTTTTGTTTACGTTATTGAAGATAAGGTTTTCAACTCTGAAGGGTATCAAGTGCTCTCCGAACAAAACCCCCTCAGCCAACTTGACAGGGAAAGACCCGAGCAACTAGCAATCATGCTCATGTTTGAAGCACTACGTGAGTTCCCAAGGACCTTGAATGCATGTATTTGCCAGTAGCATTGGTATTTCACAGCAGTCAGTAGCTTTGCTCCAAATTTCACACACTGATACAGACTGTTAATCCTTGTGCAATTCAAGCCCACTGGAGAAAAATATATATGGATTTCAGATCCTCTATCACTGAAGGACTCATGTGGTGTGCAGACATGACAGAGATGGAAATCTTGTTTGTTTTTTTGAGAATTGCCCATCTTGGTTATTTTAATTCTCAGACTGATGTATTTTTTATTTTTCCAGGTCTGAGAAACTTGCCACATCCAGTACAAGTTCAGGTAAGGATGGCCGAATTTTATTGCTTCCTGAGAATCTTTTAACTGAGGCTTCCAAAGCGTTGTTATATCATTATAAATAATGACAAGTGTTATCTCTGTTGTATTGCTAATGCTGCAGTGTCCTTTATATTCCAGTGTGGCAAACACTGGCCCTTTCCCGACAGTGCTTCCAATACTGTCTTATCCCTTATCTTGAAAAGAAAGATAATAGAGAGAAAATAAACAACGAGGGCAAACGAGTGAGGAATATAAAAACTGACAAGAGCTTATTTACGTATGTAAAAAGGAAGCAAGAGATCAAAGTGAACATAGGCCCCTTAGAAAATTAATCTGGGGAGATGGTTATGGGGAAGAAGGAAATGGCAGAGGAGTTAAACAGATATTTTGCATCAGTCTTTACAGTGAAAGATATTTCAAATATCCCACTAATACTAAAGAATATAGGAGAGGAATTAAGTACCATCACCAGAGAAGTAGTATTAGACAAACTAATGAGGCTATAGGCAGAATAGTCCCCTGAGCCCGGGATCCTAAAATAAGGAGCTACAGAGATAGTCAATATATTGGTTGTAATTTTCCAAAATTCCTTGGATTCTGAAGAAGTACTGGAGGATTGGAAACCTGCCAATGGATTCAAGAAGGGAGGGAAGCAAAAAGTGGGTAACTATAGGCCGATTAGCCTCACGTCTATTGTTAGAAAAATGTTGGAATCAATTATTGAGCAAGTAATAGCAACACATTTGGAAAATCATAATCTAATCAAGCAGAGTTGGCAGGGCTTCATGAAAGGGAAATCTGACTATTTTATTGGAGTTTTTTGAGGAAGTCTCAACCAGAGTGAAACCAGTGAAACCAGTAGATATGTTGTACTTGGACTTCCAGAAAGTGATCGACAAACTACCTCACAAAAGGTTAAGTCATAAGATAAGAGCCCATTGTGTTGGAGATAGTATATTGGCATGGATAGAGAATTGGCTAATGGACAACAAACAGCAAGTGGGGATGAGGGGTTCTTTTTTAGGTTGGTGACCTGTAACCAATGGGGTTCCATAGGGATCAGCGCTGGGACTGCAATTGTTTACAATATATATTAATGATTTGGAAGAAGGAAGTGAATGTATTGTAGCTAAATTTGCAGATGATACAAAAATAGGTAGAAAGGCAAGTTGCAAGAGGGATACAAAGAGATATTGATTGATAGATTAAGCAAGTGAGCAAACTGTTGACAAATGGAGTAAAATATGGGGAAAATGTGAAGTTGTTCATTTTGGAAGGGAGAATAAAAGAACAGTATTATTTAACTGGAGGAAAACTGCAGAAAGCTGCAACACAAAGGGACTTGGGGCTATCTGTGCACAAAACACAGAAAGCTGGCACATAGGTGCAGCAGTAATCAAGAACGTTGGCCCTTTTATCAATGGGGTTGGAGTACAAGAGTAGGAAAGTTGCTGCAACTGTACAAGGTACTGGTGAGGCCACATTTGGAGTATTGAGGGCAGTTTTCATCCCCTTATTTAAGGAAAGATATTACATTGGAGGCAGTTCAGAGAAGGTTCACTCGGATGATCCCCAGTGTAGAGGGATTGTCTTATGATGAAAGATTAAACAAGTTGGGAATCTGCTCATTGAATTTAGAAGAATGAGAGGTTGAAACCTCTCATTGAATCATGTCGGATTCTTTCAGGACCTGACAGGGTAAATGCCAAGTGGATATTTCCCCTCATGGGAGAGTCTAGGACCAGAGGGATAGTCTCAGAATAAAAGGGCACCAATTTAAGAAATTAGATGAGGAGGAATTTTTTCTCTTTGAGGGTCATGATTGTTTCAAACTCCTTGCCACAGAGAGCTGTGGGGCAGAGTCCTTGTGTATATTTAAGGTTGCAATAGATATATATTTGATCAGTCAGGGAATCAAAGGTTACGGGGAAAGGGGCAGGAAAGTAGACGTGAGGAATGTCGGATCAGCCATGATCCTATTGAGTGGCGGAGCAGGCTGGAGGGGCTGAATGGCCTACTCTTGTTCCTATTTCTTATGGTCTGTCAGTAACACTGGAGTGTCCTTACACTGCACTGTCCCTAACACTGGAGTGTCCCTCACCCTGCATTGTCCCTAAACTGGGGTGTCCCTTACCCTGCTCTCTCATTAACACTGGGGATCGCTGGAAAGATTGGCATTTATTGCCCATACAACTGAGTGGCTTGCTCGGCCATTTCAGAGGGCATTCAAACATCAGCTGTGCGTCTGGAGTCTAATGTAGGCTAGACCATGTAAGGATGGCAGATCCCATTCCCTAAAGGACATTAACAAACTAAATTTATTTTTAACGTATAAAGCTGGTAGTTTCGTGGTTACCATTACTGACGCAAGCTTTTATTTTATTAAATGAACTGATTTTTAAACTCCCCACTGCTGGTTGGATTTGAACTTGTGCTTCTGGTTCATTAGTCCAGGCCTCTGGATTACTGATCCATTAACATAACTAAATCTTTAAACACTGTGGTATCATAGCATTGGTGTATCACTTACCCTGCTCTATCTGTAATACTGGAATGTTGTTAATATTGGAACGTCACATACTCTGCTGTATCATTTACAGAGGTACATCAGTTCCACTGCTGGGTCCAGAATGCTGAATTAGTACAATGCTGTTATTAGGTATTGGTATGCCCTACCGTGTCAATGCATTGGAGTGTAATTTGTTGTGCTGTGTCAGTGATTTGAAGTTTCTGCTGTGTCGGTAGCACTGAAGTACCAGTGGCCATGCTCTGTCTGTGATGCAGTTCATTCCCTTGCTAATTTTGTAGTTTAGAATACAATATCAATACTGCTGTGGTGTCAGTAATTCTAACTGTGCATTGTGGTGTACGAGGGAACCTTGTGGAATAAATACTGAAAAAATGGAGAATTGCCAATGGAAACCACCAAGTCATGGAGCAGTAATTTCTTTACTGTCTAGATGTAACTGTAGGAGATCCCGGTATGGCTGTCACCTCTAGTTATCCTGTAATGTTTTTGACTGCTGCTGCTGTCATATATCTTTCAAGTATTTATTTCACCAAAGGTTGTGTTAAGATTTGCAACAAAGCTTTATCTTGCTGAAAAGTGAGACATGTTGCTGAAGCTTTTCACCTTTCAGGACAAACACAAGAATGCCAAATTTCAAACAATCGTAACAATTTATAGTACAGGAGGAAAGGGAGCTGATTGGTTAGTGTCACAAACTGCGTGGATGTTATCTGCGAGGGCATCTCAACTTGAAACGCCGGTTCATGGTAGTGTATAGTTTTGGTTTCAAATGGTGTGAGGATTCATGTGAAATCTCCAGTAAGAAGAACCAACCCAGTCATCATGTAACAATTACTAAAGACTATTTCTTAAAGTAAAGAAAAGACAAATGCACACTACTAGGACTATAATAGTCTCAGACAATTAAATATATGAACTAGTAAACACACAGAGTTATCTCAGAAGACTAAGGAAATTTGGCATGTCAGCTCCAACTCTCACCAACTTTTACAGATGCACCATAGAAAGCATTCTTTCTGGTTGTATCACAGCTTGGTATGGCTCCTACTTTGCCCAAGACCGCAAGGATCTACAAAAGGTTGTGAATGTAGCCCAATCCATCACGCAAACCAGCGTCCCATCCATTGACTGTGTCTACACTTCCCGCTGCCTCGGCAGAGCAGCCAGCATAATTAAGGACCCCATGCACCTCGGACATTCTCTCTTCCACCTTCTTCCTTCGGGAAAAGGTACAAAATTCTAAGGTCACGTACCAATCGACTCAAGAACAGCTTCTTCCCTGCTGCTGTCAGACTTTTGAATGGACCTACCTTGCATTAAGTTGATCTTTCTCTACACCCTAGCTATGACTGTAACACTACATTCTGCACTCTCTTGTTTCCTTCTCTATGAACAGTATGTTTTTGTCTGTATAGCGCGCAAGAAACAATATTTTTCACTATGATAATACATGTGATAATAATAAATCAAATCAATCAAAGAAATTACCCTTGTCTCAAAATATATGCCTGCATGCCTGATTTCCTTAAGACTTCCCCATTCTCAAACAACATCCAAATTAAAGAAACCTATGTGTTAAATCCAGCTTATAGTTACCACACATTACAAGGTGGATGATCAAGTCTGGGAAGTGTCTTTTCCTGGCCCAGCGAGGATATTTAAACTGCCTTTGAGAAAATTCCAGCACTATCTTGGTTCTAAGGCTTCTTAGATGTTAGAATGGCCTCTGAGCTGTAAATCTGACCTCTCCACGTCTTAAATGTTGCAATGCCTTATTTGCTGTTAGATGTTAAATTGGTCTCTCAGCTGTGAAATGTTAAACAAGACAGACTGCTCCTGCAGGTGCTGGCAATTATACCCTGGCTCCACTGATTTTTTCCCTCTGTGTATGTGGGCTGTCTGCATCTCTTGCATTCCATGACTCTCAAAATTACCATCTCCACTGATCTCTTCGTCCTCTAGGTAAGCTGTTTCCTAATAGCTATTTACATCTTATTCTGTTGCTAATCTCGTTACTGGGAAAGGTCACATCTCATTGTCCCTTTTGAATGTTGGCTACTGCTGTTGCTAGGCAAATCCCTGACAGTTGGAAAGTCAACTTTGATTGGCTGAGGCGCTACCATGGTGAATGCATCATAGAATTATCGGTCCCGGGCAATTTGAAGAGTCAGGCTGCAACATATTCCTTTTGTTTGCAGAGAACAGATCTCTGCATTATTTCGCTTCTGAGCCACATTGCAAGCTCAACCTATTGTTTTAAACTGGTTTTTAGTGTAGCTATTAACACACTCAGCATTGTTTTGTAAGTGCTGCCCAATCACAGAATAACATCTAACTAGGTGTTTTGCAAGCACGAGGTGGTTGAGTACAATCTGTACTCTGCCTATTACAAACAAACTAAGGAACATACTGTTTGATAGTAGCTATTATCTTTTCATTCCACTCCAAAGCTTAATCTGTTAGATGGCTATGTCACCTTTTCCAAAGTGGAGAAATAGAACCGGGCAAAGTGAGAGGAAATCAAGGCTGCTGCATCAGTTCAGGCAAACACATGTAGGTTTAATCACAGTGAAAGGGTTAAAGATTCATCTTCACTGCTGGGGAAAAAGGACAATTTCTTGCACTTTAAGATGTTTGTGGTAAATGTCACATCTTTAGCTCAGGTTCTCAGTTCCTAACCAACATCTGAACTTGATTTCTTTCTGCGGTCCATCCTCATTCCTGTCGGTCTGAAGCTAACAGTCATCCAGATATTTTGATTTCTATTGGCCATCTTGCGGAGTTGAGACTGGAATTTCTGGCAGACATCCAGGTTCTCTGTCGAATGCCTGAGAAGCCCTCGACTCATGCCATTGCTCCCAATGGGCCAATCTCCATTCCGTTTCAGCTTCTAAAGTTCTGAAAATGAGGTTATCACCTCATCTCCTTGATTTGCAATTCAGGGGTGTTGGACCAATCCTATCTGATGACCATCACACAGTACCAAGAGTAGGATTTCCACGGGGTAGTGTCCTCGCCCCACTTTAGCTGCTTCATCAATGATCTTCCCTCCAAAATAATGTCAGAAGAGGGGATGTTCACTGATGATTGCACAGTGTTCAGTACCATTCACAATTCCTCAAATAATGAAACAGAATGTGCCCTTAGGCTGCAAGACCTGGACAACATCCAGGCTTGGGCTGATGTGTGGCAAGTATCAGGCAATTACCACCTCCAACAAGAGAGAATTTAACCATGCCCCCTTAACATTAAATGGCATTATCATTGCTAAATCCCCCACTGTCAAGGTCCTTGGGCTTGACCAGGAATGTAACTGGACCAAACATATAAGTACTGTGGCCACACGAACAAGGAATCCTGTTGGAAGTAACTCACCTTCAGACTCCCAAAGCAACTTACCATTTACAAGATACAAGTCAGAAAATATGATGAAATACTTTCCATTGGCCTAGACGAGTGCAGCTCCAACAAAACTGAAGAAACTTGACATTATCCAGGACAAAGCAGCCCAATCCACCACCCTAAAAAAATTAACTTCCAGCACAACAGTTGCAGCAGTGTGTGCCATCTACAAGTTGCACTATGACAACTTGCCAAGGCTCCTTCAATATCACCTTCCAAAACCACAACCTCTACCCCCTGGAAGGCCAAGGGCAGCAGATGCATGGAAACACCCAGCACCTTCAAGTTTCCCTCCAAGCCAAGTACCATTCTTACGTACCACCCTTTCTTCATTGTTACCACCACCTTCTGAAGGGCCATTAGGGATGAGTAACAAATGTTTGCATTTCCAACAAAGCTCACATCGCATGAATGCAACGTATCATCACCCTGATGATCTTTCCAGAGGAAGAAAAAAATTTAATTTCTCCTGCTCCTTGCCTCATGCGCCAAGTCTTGTTAAAACGTTCTTAGTAACAGATTCCAGCACTTTCCTGATGACTGATGTCAGGCTAACAGGCCTGTGGTTCCATTTTCTTTCTCCCTCCTTTCTTGAATTGCGGTGTTACATTTCCGAGCTTCTCGTACTCTGCAATCTTTCAGGTGTTTAAGAAATTTTGGTAAGTTATAGTCAGTGTATTTTTTTTGGAACCCTAGGAGGTAGATCATCAGGTCCTGAGGTTTTGTCAGCATTTACTCTCAAGTTGCTACAGTGTTTTTTTTCTGCTAATATTAACTATTTTCAGTTCCTCGTTCTTATTGGCCTTTTGGTTACCATCTATTTCTCGTATTTAACTTGTGTCTGCTGTGAGGACAGACACACAATATTTGTTCAATGTCTGTACCATTTCCTCATTCCCCTGGATAATTTCTCCTGTCTCTGCCTCTAAGGGAGCCATGTTTTCTAATTGTGACTCTTCCTTTTTACATACTTGTAAAAGCATACTGTCCTGGCTTGTTTGCTCTCATTCTGTTGTTTTTTTTTACTTTTTTAATCAATTTTTGGTCATCTCTTGCTGGTTTCTGAAACTCTCCCCATCCTCAGACTTACTAGCATTCTTTGCAACATTATAAACCTCTTCTTTTAATCTAAAGCTAAAGGTTTTGTTTTTAATGGGACATAATTTTGTTGGAACAATACAATTGGTCCAGCTCTTGCCCTAGAACCTCTATATGTTTGATCCAAGACAATCCTAGTGGATCCAGATTTTCTAATCAACATTATTGTAGTCATACTCGCAGGTATCTGCTGATTCCCATTTTTCCTTTCTGTCGATGAGGTGGTGCTGCCCCACCTCCACTCGGTCCCCGCAATGCAGTGGCTCAGATTGTGAATTCATTGGGATTGAAGGAAGGAAAGTACTTGCATTTATATAGCCCCTTTCACAATGTTGCAAAATGCTTTTCAGCCAACAAACTAAGTTTTTGAGTGTAGTCCCAGTTGTAAGACAGGAAACCTGGAAATCAATTTGCACACAGCTACAAACCACAATGAGATAATGATTATATAATCTGTTTTAACAGTGTTGGTTGAGGAATAAAAATAGAGCACGACCCGGTGATAACTCTGCAACTCTTTTGTTTTGAATAGTGCTCTGGGTTCTTTTATATACACCCATGAGGGCACATATGGCCTCAGTTTATTGTCTCAACTGAAGGATTGCATGCCTGACAATGCAGCACTCCCTCAGCACTGCATAGGCATGTTAGCCTAGATTTGGTGCTCAAGTCTTGGAGCCTTCTGACTCAGAATCGCGAATGCTGCTGCTGAGCCACAGCGATGACCAAACCTGCGCCTATCCCCCAAGTGTGTGGTGCCAAATATTGTTGGAGCTTCAGCGTGCCTCAACATTTGAATTTTCTCTTCAAGTTCCCGTTTTAAAAGGTGAATGAGTTTCAGTAGGTAACCGAAGAAGGTACTTCAAACATATCTTTCTGAGTCAGTTTAATCCTATGATATCCAGACTGGATCTTTCTGCTTGGCTCAGGAATATCAGTCTGTCAGCTCCCATCACACATATGGGCATGGCAGCATTGTCAGACATGAGTAGTTGCAGGCAGTGAACAATTTTTCTTGCGTGGCTGACAAATCACAGCCTCCAGCGGGTTTTGACAGTTTCTGGACAAGGATGGCTCAGTTGAATGATTCCCAATCACATCAGCGATTGACAGTATAATTAACATGCTTTCTTCTTAGTCTGCGCCTGATTGTAAGAGGGTTTAAGCACTGTAATCAATTGTAGGTAACTCTGGTAAGAGTCTTGCGTAAAACAAGAGTACACCGAACCTGCAGTTTGAGGGATGGAGTTGTGTGATGTTTCAGAAGCCAAGATTAAAGTTTTAAAGTTTATTTATTAGTGTCACAAGTAGGCTTACATTAACACTGCAATGAAGTTACTGTGAAAATCCCCTCGTTGCCACATTCTGGTGCCTGTTCAGGTACACTGAGGGAGAATTTAGCATGGCCAATGCACCTAATGCCTTTTGGACTGTAGGAGGAAACCGGAGCACCCAGAGGAAACCCACGCAGACATGGGGAGAATGTGCAGACTCCGCATAGACAGTGACGCAAGTCAGGAATCAAACACGGGTCCCTGGCATTGTGAGGCTGCAGTGCTAACCAGTGTGCCACCCAACTTAAACTGCCTACAGTGATCTTCAATTTAATTATTATAGAGTATGTGCCTATGCCACTAATTATAATTCGAAGTGTTATTATTTTAAAATTCTCTCCTAAAACAGAATGTCAAAACAGTCTTCAGAATGAGGTTACGAACATTCTGGAGGGAAAGCAGAGACACTCTCCTAGTCACTCCACATCCCAATTGGATATTTATTGCCATTCCTTAATTGTCACTGGGCCAAAATCCAAGAACATCTCATCTAACCACGCAATCTGCAGGTGCTCAAGAAGGTCACTCACGACCAGCTTCTCAAGGGCATCCAGGGATGAGCAATAAATGCTGGCCTAGGCCATATCCTAACTATTAATTTAAAAATATTAAGGTAGAGCTTGATCTTCTGACAAAGTAGAAGGAACTGGTGGTGCATGTGGTGAACAAGATGGGAAGGAGATCAAAGATGTTAGCCCTCAGTGGGAGCAAGAGAGGTACTGAGGATAACTATGGGCTTATTCGAGGAGCAGCCAAATCTGAAAAAGTGTCAGGAAGGCAAAGAAATAGTGAGAAGCTAGCACGGGGTCAGGTGGGGAAGGAAGAATGAAAGGTGGCACGATGCAACAGAAAGGAGGTGACAGAAAGATTCGAAGGGCAAAGAGAAACATCTGGTCCACAGGTGGCCTTTATGTGTGAGCCAAGTGAACGAGTGTCAATAGACGTCTATGGTGCAATAGGCAGAGGGGAACTTGCCTTTATAGCCAGTCACCCATTGTTAGTGTGTACACTTTCCAGCAGGGCTTACTGATCGATAGGATCCCTTGCCATTTCCAGGACACTGAGAATTATTTCAGTGCCCCCTCCCTCTGCTGATAACAGCTAACTCAACACAAGCAACCATTGCTCTGGGTACCCCCCTCATCTTTAGGTGGCTGGACCAACACTGTGGCCTTTAACTAATTCAGATGACAGAGAATGGGAGTTTTAATGGATTTAAGGCTTAGCAGGCTACTGAGATTTATCCTCTAAGTTTCTATTATGTGGAAAGGGAGAAATGAAAAATAAGTTACCGATTAACTGCATGACTCTCGAGTTGTGCAACATTCATTTAGTTGATGGATTACAGAGTTGTCATCCTGGCTTATTCACGCAGTAGGGAGAAATCAAATGTAGCACATTGCATGCTAATGTTTTGTGCGATGCTTCTAGTGCCATGCTCCTAATGACTGTAAACTGCTCTCACCATAGCTACCACCAGTGACAAGCCCTGTAATCACCAAGTACTTCAACATGGTATTACACAGCTTAAAGCACTCCCTCTGCAGAGGCAGCCCACGCTATGGAGGAGAAGATCTGTAATTATATTGCTGAGGAGATTTTCCTGCGGGGTTCGTGAAAATAAAGTGTGAAAATGTCTCAAACCCCATTCCACGTGATGTTGATGATTGAAATGCTACATTACAATGGTTTACTGATATCTTTACCTAATCCAGTGGTGAAGATGATGTATTGGCTTCATGTAGAGTTGTGCCTTGTACTGATTCATAATGCAGTGCAACCAGATAACAGACCAGGAGCATGTATCATCGAATCCCTACAGAAGGAGGCCATTCGGCCCATCGAATCTGCGCCCATTCGGCCCATCGAATCACCGACTCTCCGACAGAGCATCTTTACCCAGGCCCAGCCCCCATCCCCATAACCCTAAGTTTAAGTTTATTTATCAGTGTCACAAGTAGGCTTACATTAACACTGCAATGAAGTTACTGTGAAAATCCCCTAGTCACCACACTCCGCGCCTGTTCGGGTACACTGAGGGAGAATTTAGCATGGCCAATGCACCTAACCAGCACATCTTTTGGACAGTGGGAGGAAACCAGACCACCCAGAGGAAACCCACGCTGACACGGGGAGAATGTAGCGCCTCCTGATGAGACCATTCGGGTCAGGAGAGAGCTGGAGATGAGTCAGCACCAGATTACATCCTAATAAGCCTGCTAGGTTTTTCTTTTGTAATGTAATTTTTTTTCCTCCCTCCGCTGTGCAGGTTTCTCCCATAAGAGGATGAGGTGGGGTCTGGCTTTCAGCCTCTGCTGCAGCAGCCCCGTAACTAGCCACCGGGAGAGCTGTGAAAGAAACCTGTAGTGACTCCTGCTTTATTTTCCCTCTCTTGTGGAAGAAAGTTGTAGTTTCTATTCAGTTTGGGTGAGATGTTGTGGATTGTCTACCACAAACTCAGTTGATTATCAAAACAGTGGAAGAGCCAGGCAGTTACATCTGTTGTCTGGGCATCCGCTGGCCTCCATTGTTACCTCTCATTGGTTCTTTTCCCAATGTATTAAGTAATGCTAACAGCAGCCACCAACATCACTAAAGTGGGTTATCCATCAACTTGCTGCTTGTGGGAGCTTGCTGTGCGGCAATTGGCTGCCACGTTTCCTACATCCTGACAATTTTCAAGAAATTTTCAAGACTTTTCAAGAAAACAAAATTTCATTGGCTGTGAAGCACTTTTGGAAAGCCCTGGGTTGTGTGAAAAGGACGGCAGAAATGTAAAATCTTGTGTTTTTTGGTTCCGAGGAATGCTGGAAATACTCAGCTGGTCGGCACAGTGGTTAGCACTGCTGCTTCACAGCGCCAGGGACCCGGTTTCAATACCAGCCTCGGGTGACTGTCTGTGTGGTGTTTGCACGTTCTCCCCGTGTCTGTGTGGGTTTCCTCCAGGTGCTCTGGTTTCCTCCCACAGTCCAAAGATGTGCAGGTTAGGTTGATTGGCCATACTAAATTGCCCCTTAGTGTCAGGGGATGAGCAAAGTAAATACGTGGGGTTATGAGGAAAGGGCATGGGTGGGATTGCTGTCAGTGCAGGATCAATGGACCGAATGGCCTCTTCATGCACTGTGGGGATTCTGTGAAGTGAGTCGGCATTTTGGAGAGAAACAGAACTAACGTTTCAGGTTTAGATGACCTTTCATCGACACCCTGATCCTCAGCAGGTTAACTCTTGTTTCTCTTCATAGATGCCACCTGACCAGCTAAATATTTCCAACATCTTTTATCCTTCCAGCAACTGCAGTATTTTTGTTTTTGTTTCTTTCTGTTCTCTCAGTCTTTCTGTGACAAAAGAAAGGCTTTAATTTATCTTTTGAAAACAGAGCTTCATTAATGTGGTGTTTGCAGGGTTTTATTTCTCCCCTACTGCGTTCACCTTTTGACTGTATACTGAGAAAAATATTTTTGAAGCTACAAAGGGGTGTTTTGGTGAATGCGCTGATCCTGGCTATCGTGCAGCTTTTGGGTAATGTGCTTCTGAAATCAAATCAAACGGTGTGCACGTATCCTTCACTGCAGACTAGCCTGATCTGCAGCTTCCTGCTGAGTTACCAAAGTTGAACATGAGCTGAAAGTCTCCTTGAGGAATAGATAATAAGCATTGCTTTTTAGTCCACAGGGATTCCCATCAAAGAGCACAAAGCTACTGAACAGAAAGCTTCAAAGCCTGCCAGAAATAAAGCAAATGATCAGTGACGTGTTTATTCAGAACCCCACATATCACTCAGTCAGAAAGCTGGTAATGGCCACGTTCATACTAGACGCACAGGGAAATGCCTTCATTCTGAATGAACTTGCTAATACTTCAACTCGTATAATATCAGCCCAAGAAATGTGACTTTACGGCTCATCCGGGTCCAATGTGACAGAATCAATGAGGCTTCAAATTTTACATCATTATCTGCCACAGAGCCCAGGACGTTGGTTGCATTATTTTAGATGGTTTTTTGACCTTAAAACTTAGGGGTGGCATGGTGGCACAGTGGTTAGCACTGCTGCTTCACCAGCGCCAGGGACCAGGGTTCAATTCCAGCCTCGGGTCACTGTCTGTGCACAGTTTGCACCTTCTCACCATGTCTACGTGGGTCTCCTCCGGGTGCTCCGGTTTCCTCCCACAGTCCCAATGCCATGCTGGTTAGGTGCTTTGGCCATGCTAAAATTCTCCCTCAGCGACTAGGGGATTTTCACAGTAACTTCATTGCACTATTAATGTAAGCCTACTTGTGGCTAATAAATAAACTTTAAACTTGTCTAGTGGTGCAAATGTGCAGCACATGTAATGGGTAAATCCAACATGATGGTACAGTGACAACAATGAAGGATTTTCCTCTGTGATGGACTATTTGTCAGATTCTTTCTTGCTGGCGAACACAGTAAAAACCCTGGCACTAGTGTCTAATTTGTCAAGCTGAGGAGAATGCCAGATATACACCTCTCAGGACAAGGCTTTGATTGATATATGAAGGTTGATTGCTGGATTTATCCTTGATGGAGATCCAACATGGAGATCACTTGGTATATTTGGAACCGATCGATGGGCTGAGCTACTCCATGCAATTTCAAGCCTCCCCCGTGGGTGACATTTTTGAACTCCTCTTTAAAGTATTAATTTTCCCACTAAGCCTCCATTGTTTAAAAACATGAGCCAGGTTTATAGAACCATAGAAAATTACAGCTCAGAAACAGGCCTTTTGGCCCTTCTTGTCTGTGCCGAACCATTTGCCTAGTCCCACTGACCTGCACTTGGACCATATCCCTCCACACCCCTCTCATCCATGAACCCGTCCAAGTTTTTCTTAAATGTTAAAAGTGACCCCGCATTTACCACTTTATCCGGCAGCTCATTCCACACTCCCACCACTCTCTGCGTGAAGAAGCCCCCCCTAATATTCCCTTTAAACTTTTCTCCTTTCACCCTTAACCCATGCCCTCTGGTTTTTTTCTCCCCTAGCCTCAGCGGAAAAAGCCTGCTTGCATTCACTCTATCTATACCCATCAAAATCTTATACACCTCTATCAAATCTCCCCTCAATCTTCTACGCTCCAGGGAATAAAGTCCCAACCTATTCAATCTCTCTCTGTAACTCAGCTTCTCAAGTCCCGGCAACATCCTTGTGAACCTTCTCTGCACTCTTTCAATCTTATTTACATCCTTCCTGTAACTAGGTGGCCAAAACTGTACACAATACTCCAAATTCGGCCTCACCAATGCCTTACCATAACACTCCAACTTTTATACTCGATACTCCGATTTATAAAGGCCAATGTACCAAAAGCACTCTTTACGACCCTATCCACCTGTGACGTCACTTTTAGGGAATTCTGTACCTGTATTCCCAGATCCCTCTGTTCAACTGCACTCTTCAGAGTCCTACCATTTACCCTGTACGTTCTTCTTTGGTTTGTCCTTCCAAAGTGCAATATCTCACACTTGTCCGCGTTAAACTCCATTTGCCATTTTTCAGCCCATTTTTCTAGTTGGTCCAAATCCCTCTGCAAGCTTTGAAAACCTTCCTCACTGTCCACTACACCTCCAATCTTTGTATCATCAGCAAACTTGCTGATCCAATTTACCACATTATCATCCAGATCATTGATATAGATGACAAACAACAATGGACCCAACACCGATCCCTGCGGCACACCACTAGTCACAGGCCTCCACTCAGAGAAGCAATCCTCCACAACCACTCTCTGGCTTCTTCCATTGAGCCAGTGTCTTATCCAATTTACTACCTCCCCATGTATACCTAGCGACTGAACCTTCCTAACTAACCTCCCATGCGGGACCTTGTCAAAGGCCTTGCTGAAATCCAGGTAGACAACATCCACCGCCTTCCCTTCATCCATTTTCCTGGTAACCTCCTCGAAAAACTCTAATAGATTGGTCAAACATGACCTACCACGCACAAAGCCATGTTGACTCTCCCTAATAAGTCCCTGTCTATCCAAATATTTGTAGATCCTATCCCTTATCACACCTTCCAATAACTTGCCCACCACCGACGTCAAACTTACTGGCCGATAATTTCCCGGATTTCTTTTGGAACCTTTTTTTTAAACAACGGAACAACATGAGCCACCCTCCAATCATCCGGCACCTCCCCCGTGAATACTGACATTTTAAATATGTCTGCCAGGGCCCCTGCAAGTTCAACACTAGCTTCCCTCAAGGTCCGTGGGAATACCCTGTCCGGTCCTGGGGATTTATCCACTCTTATTTGCCTCAAGACAGCGAGCACCTCCTCCCCTTTAATCTGTAAAGCTTCCATGGCCTCCCTACCAGTTTGCCCTTATGTGATGGCCACAAGGCCACAGTTCTGTACAGTGATAGATAAAGCTCCCAGGAGTTTAAGGCAGGATGCCAATTGATTATCAGAATTAAATTCCTGCTATATTTGATCTGTATTGCCCTTGAAATAATGAGCATATTTATTCGGTCACTGATGTATTCCTCATTTTCTACAAACAAGTAAATGGGGCAATGTTGTAGAATGATGCAGAACAGAAAAAGGCTATTTGGCCCGTCATGCCTGTGCTCGCTCTTAGGGTGAACTGTCTCCTAACCCTGCAATCTTTCCTCTTCAACTATTTACCCAGTTGTCTTTTGCAAATTACTATTGAATTTGCTTCCACCACCTTTCAAGGAAGCGAATTCACAGTAGCACAATGGTTAGCACTGCTGCCTCACCGCGCCAGGGACCCGGGTTCGATTCCGGGCTTGGGTCACTGTCTGTGTGGAGTTTGCACGTTCTGCCCATGTCTGTGTGGGTTTCCTCCAGATGCTTCGGTTTCCTCCCACAGTCTGAAAGATGTGCTGGTTAGGTGCATTGACCTGAACAGGCGCCGGACTGTGGCGACTAGGGGAATTTCACAGTAACTTCATTGCAGTGTTAATGTAAGCCTTACTTGTGACTAATAAACTTTACTTTAACCGCTGAGTAAAATATGTTCTTGCCTCCTGTAGTCCTTTTTTTTTTCATTCATTCATGGGATGTGGGTGTCGCTCCCCAATTGCCCTTGAACTGAGTGGCCTGCTCAGTCATTTGAGAATCAATCACATCGCTGTGGCTCTGGAGTCACATGTAGGCCAGACCAGGTAAGGACGGCAGACTTCCTTCCCTAAAGGACGTTAATGAACCAGATGGGTTTTTTACTACAATTTTTTCATGATTGTCAACATTTAATTTAAACTTTTATTGAATTCAAATTTCACCGTCTACTGTGGTCGGATTTGAACCCGGGTCCCCAGAGCATTACCCTGGGTCTCTGGATTACTACTAGTCTAGTGACAATACCACTATGCCACCATCTCCCCATTAGCCAGTTTTCCTGTATGCAGCAATATTGCTCATTGCATTTGAGTGTGTTTAGGGTGACGTCTTAAATTATGAGAATGAGGCTGAAGCGAATTGCCGTCGGACTTTCAACTTTCAGTGGTAGTGGCTGATTTTCTTGAGCATCATGACGGAGTGGGAATTTAGTCGAAGTGTGTGATCATACTGTTCCAGAATGCACACAATGCCAGTGTTGGCAAATCTAGGTCAGAGGCATTCTGGAACCCAAAGTGCACCACAAGAACATTGCTGCTTTGCAGTACAAATGGTGGCAAGGTTGATGATGATTATTAAATGTGCCTAGCATTAGAAATAAAGTTGGAGATCTAGAGTCACTAATGAGATATGATGTTGTAAATTTAGTTTCATTTGTAATTGGGCAGCACGGTGGCACAGTGGTTAGCACTGCTGTCTCACAGCGCCAGGGACCTGTGTTCAATTCCCGGCTTGGGTCACTGTCTGTGTGGAGTTTGCACTCTGTCCCCGTGTCTGCATGTGGACATGGAGAGAAAGTGGGAATGTGGCATTGAGATAGAGGATCAGCCATGATTATATTATGGCTCGAAGGACTAAATGGCCCTTGTTTCTATGTAAGCAAAGAGGCTTTGACTAAATTACACACACACACACGAAATTACTGAGGCTGGTATCTGGTATTTAGTCATGTGTGAGCTTGTAGATTAGCTAACCAAGCACAATCTAGCTATTACACCTGAGATTGTTGTGCTCTGTATAACTCAGTTGCACACTGCAATATCTATTCCAGGGCTCTATTTGAAGAAGAGCGGGGAAGTTCTCTGTGGCCACAATTTATCTTTAAAGCAACATCTCAACAACAGTTGAACTGGTTATTATCTCATTGCTCTTCATGAGACCTTGCTGTGTGCAAATTAGTCATCGTAATTGCTAAACATTACCACAGTGACTACACTTTTATAAATTTCCTTTCACTTTGAAGGGCTTAGGAATGTCTCAAGGCCATAAAAGGCACTGTAGAAAGGTTACTAAGTTATTTATTATGAATAAATTGTGGCATAGCCTATGTTGAGGTAAACACTACTACAGTAGCATCGTGGTTATGTTGCTGGACTTATGAAACACGAGTTCAAATCCCACCACAGCAGCTGGGAAACTTAAACTCCATCAATAAAAAATAAAATCTGACATTAAAAAGCCTGTAATAGTAATGGTGACCATGAAACTACAGACTGTTGTAAAAACCCATGTGGTTTGCCAATGTCCTTTAGGGAAGGAAATCTGGCAACCGTATGTACAGAAAAGAAAGGCTTGCATTCCTAATATCAACGGTGCTTTACAACCAATGAAATATTTTTGAATTGTAAGCACTCTCATAATGTGGGAAACACGAAAGCCAATTTGTACACAGCAAGCTCCCACGAACACTCGTGAGACTCCAGATCCACAGTGATGTGGTTGACTCCTAAGTGACCTCTGAAATGGCCTAGTAAGCCACTCGACGGTATTCAAAAAGATGCCTCACCACCACCTTCCCAAGGGCAATTACAGATGGACAGTAAATGTTGGCTTTGCCAGTGACACCCACAGCCTGTGAATGAACTCTTTAAAATAAATCTGGTCTTGAGGATCAGCTGAGAGATTAGCCATTCTGTCTTACAGCTTACAGTTTCCGGCACTGTAAAAGCACCCGGGATAGCCTTTGATGTGTACGAGGCATCAGTAACCTCACACATTCCGAGGAGTCTTTGATTTTAAATTATGTCACCAGCCAGGTAACAAGGTGATGAAGTAATGGCCAAAAGCACATTCCTCTGTCGACTGTGATGATTACTGATCCAAGTGCACAAAGCCAGAGAGTGTAGACAAACTGGAGAGAGCAATAACCTTCTGAAACAATCTCTTACTGTCCTTAAAAGCAAATTAGTGCGGATGCTGGAATCTGAAACAAAAACAGAATGCTGGAAAATTTCAGCAGGACCCAAACCTTCCTGGTGCTTCCCATTTCAACACATCACCGTGCTCTCCTGCCCACATGTCCGTCCTTGGCCTTTTGCAGTGTTCCAGTGAAGCCCAATAGAAATCATAGAGTGCAGGAAGAGGCCATTCGGCCCATCGAATCTGCACCGACCACAATCCCACCCAGGCCCTACCCCCAAATCCCTACATATTTTACCCACTAATCCCTCTAACCTACACATCTCAGGACACTAAGGGGCAATTTTAGTATGGCCAATCAACCTAACCTGCACATCTTTGGACTGTGGGAGGAAACCGGAGCACCCGGAGGAAACCCACGCAGACACAACGAGAATGTGCAAACTCCACACAGACAGTGACCCGAGCTGGGAATTGAACCCAGGTCCCTGGAGCTGTGAAGCAGCAGTGCTAACCACTGTGCTACCGTGCCGCCCAAACTGGATGAACAGCACCTCATCTTCTGATTGAGCACTTTACAGCCTTCCGGACTGAACTTTGAGTTCAACATCTTCAGAGCAAGAACTCTCTCCTCCACCTTCACCCCATTTCCATTCATTTTATTTACTTTATTTTCGTTTCCATCAGTTTTATTTCATTTTTTAAAAATCTCACTTTCTATCTTCCCCCCACCCCCCATGGTCTCCCCTCGCCCCACTCTGCTCGGGCCATCTGTTACATGTCTCAGGTTATAATGTGGAGATATCGGCGTTAGACTGGGATGAGCACGGTAAGAAGTCACACAACACCAGGTTAAAGTCCAACAGGTTTATTTGGAATCATGAGCTTTCGGAGCACTGCTCCTTCATCAGGTGAGTTAAACAAACTCGGCAGTTAATAACTTTCCTGGCTTGAGACAATTCACACCTCTTTAACCTGTGATGATCCCTCTCTCCACTCACACTATCTGTGCCTGTAAAGATTTGATTACCTGTAAAGACTTGCATTTCAACCATTATCTTGCAATTGTGTCTCTGTCTATATATGCCGTGTTTGTGAACCTACCTCTCCACTCACCTGATGAAGGAGCAACGCTCCGAAAGCTCATGATTCCAAATAAACCTGTTGGACTTTAACCTGGTGTTGTGAGACTTCTTACATGTCTCAGGTTGTCCTTTGACACTCTGCTTACCTTTGTTCTGCCATTTACACATTCTGATTTCTTAATGTGCCGCTATTAGCACCCTTCTTAGCCATGATCACCACCATTTACATTCCCTTTATCTTTTGACTATGACATTTTTGTAACTTCCCCCTCCCCCCTTACCCTAACAGTATACCGATCACCCTATTATCTATTGTCTCCAGCTCTGACGAAGGGTCGTCCAGCCTCAAAACGTTGGCTGTATTCTCTCTCCACAAATGCTGTCAGACCTGTTGAGATTTTCCAGCATTTTCTGTTTTTGTTTCTTACTGTCCTTATCTTTACCTTGCTTCAATCTTTCCCTGTCTCCCTTTGTGTCGTTCTCTTTTCCCTCCGACACTTCCTGAATTCTGTGCACTTCCATCCCGTTCCCAGCACACACTGCCTGTCCAGGATCCTGCTGTCAAATCACAGCACCAACTGGTTGAAAATGGATTTCAACTGAGGATAGATAGCCTGAGGTTAAACATCTGGCGAAGGAATGGCCTTCTCTCACCGGGCTGTAATCAGTATGCTTGTCACGTCGCTAAACTTGCATAGTAAATATAACAGCCTCTCTCATCTCATCACAGCTCACAGCCCCCATTTCAATGGGACAATGCCAGACCCCGCACCCTCCCCACTATCCACACACAAGGCAGAATTGAATCCTCTCCCATGTGGTGAGTTTGATGACGGGGTGTGGCGAGGTGGCATTTAACTAGGGTTAGGGTGGGTGGTAAGTGGTGACCCCATTATCTTTCCACCCTGCCCTTTGATACTGCCCTGCTTAAGTCCATGGCCCACCTGATGGTGGGCAGAGGAGTTGCCGTGTAGGGAGCTCAAGGAACAAACTTTGGCATGCTTGCTGGCGAGCTCTGGGGGTGGGTGAGGTCCCTCGCTCGAAGGCGCTGGGTCCCTCATTCGACCGCCCTTAGTGCCTGATCAAGGGACCCAGCATTGGGAAGGAGTCACTGAGATCCAACCCCGACCCACTCCTTGCTGCCGCTCCCCCTCCCTCATATCCCTCCCTCCTGCCATCACTCACCTGTGCCTGGTTCCATGGTGATCCTAGGCCTTGACTCTGGTGGAGCACTAACCACTGACTCTCCCAGTGGCGGTGTTTGAACAATGAAGAGCTGCTGCCCTCTGGCAGCCAGTTCCCCTTGGCCGAGACTTCTCCCCTCAGGGTCCTTAATCCTGAGAGAGAGGTGAGGACGGGTTGGGGGTGTGTTCAGGGCATCAGGCAGGGAGGCACAAATGCTTTTGGGGAGGGGAAGGGGGAGGTTTTATCAGATTGCACAGGGCAACGCCCCCCCCCTCCCCCAATGTATGTAACCGCCCCCCCCCCCCTCACCTTTACACCAATATGGATGAGATAAAGGCCTTCTCAATCTTGCCTGTCTGCTATTGCCCAGCATAATTTGACAGTGGAGGTGAATGGAGGGCCTTAAATGTGTGATTTATAATGGGGAGCAAAGAAATGCCTGACCAACTAAATAAATACCTTGGTTCTGTCTTCATAGAGGAGGACACAAATAACGTATCAGAAATGTTTCAGAACACAGTTTAGTGAGAGGGAGGAACTGAAGGAAATCGGTATTAGTAGAGAAGTGATGTTGGGGAAATTGATGGAATAAATCCCCCACAATGCAGAGATGATTCAGTGATTTGGACAAGTTGAGTGAGAGGGTAAATGAACGGCAGATGCAGTATAATTATTTTGTAGCAAAAACAGGAAAGCAGATTACTTGAATGGCTATAAATTAAAAGGGAAATATGCACTGAGACTTGGGTGTCCTCGTACACCAGTTGTTGGAGGTAAGCATGCAGATACAGCAGGTGATAAAGAAGGCAGATAATATGCAAGTCTTCATAGCAAAAGGATTCAAGTACAGGAGCAGGGATGTTTTGCTGCAATTATACAGGGCCTTGGTGAGGCCACACCTGGAATATTCTGTGCAGTTTTGGTCTCCTTATCTGAGAAAGGATGTTTTTGCTAGGGCCACCCCATACTGTTTGAGAACTAGATTTAAAATAGAGGGAGTGCAGCAAAGGTTGACCAGACTGAGTCCTTGGTTGGCGGGACTGACATAGAGGAGGGATTGAGTCAGTTAGGATTGTATTCAATGGAGTTCAGAAGAAGGAGGGGAGATCTCATAGAAAGCCAAAATATTCTAACAAGACTAGGGTGGCACAGCGGTTAGCACTGCTGCCTCTCAGTGCCAGGGACCCGAGTTCAATTCCGGCCTCAGGTGACTGTCTGTGTGGAGTTTGCATGTTCTCCCCGTGTCTGCATGGGTTTCCTTCAGGTGTTCCAGTTTCCTCCCATAGTCCAAAGATGTGAGGGTTAGGTTGATTGGCCATGATGAATTGCCCCTTAGTGTCAGAGGGATTAACAGAGTTACCACACCCCCCCACAGCAGCTAGCCTCCTCCCCCTGCCTGATAATTGCTCCCTTTGCCCCTCACTCTGCAGCTCTGTGGGCCAGATAGAAAGACTCAGTAGGCTGAGCTGTGGCCCACGGGCCAGATCGGGTGGCCTGATAGGGATAGGGTCTGGGTGTGATTGTTGTCGGTGCAGGCTTGATGGGCCGAATGGCTGGCTTCTGCACTGTAAGAATTCTATGATTCTAAGCCTAGACATGGTAGGTGCGGGAAGGATATTCCCGATGGTGGGGGAGTCCAAAACGCACAGTTTAAGGTTAAGGGGTAAACCTTTTAGGACTGGGAGGAGGAGAAATTTTTTCACCCAGTGAGTGATAAGCATGTGGAGTTCGCTACCACAGAAAGCAGCTGAGGCCAAAACATTTTATGTTTTCAATAAGGAGTTGGATATAGCTCTTGGGGCGAAGGGGATCATAGGATTATGGGTTGAATCTCTACCTGTATGAACTCAATTGCTTCAGAGCAGGCTGGTCCAATCTTCCCATGCAAGGAGCCACATTTCAATTCTTTTCTCTGTTCAGGGCCGGATGAGCGAATTCTGAAACGATAAGGTTTGACGCAACATTAAAGCTGAATTTCAATAAAATATAGAGGTATGAAGAAACAACTAAGTGAGCAAAAATAAAGCAATGTAAAGCAATAAATTTCTCATTCAAAATAATGACTAATTAATAAATATGAGAGCGCGAGGGGGTCAAATTGTGTTTTCCAAGCTCTCTCTCAGGGTAATTATTCACTTACCCTGACCCACTGTGTGGGTTGGTGTGAATTTTGTTGGCGTATGGGAGGGGTGAGTGTGAACCCTGGAGTGAACCACACTCACTCTCATTCTTGCTCACATGCACACTTGCACGCACACACATGCGCAGGCACAGGCGCGCACACGCACACTCCCTCTCACCACACTCCCCATCCCTGCAGCAGCTCATGTGTCACCCCACTCACCCCTACCACACCTCCCACAGCAGCCAGCCTCCTCCCCCGCCTGATAATTGCTCCCTTTGCCACCCCCCCCACACTCTGCAGCTAACACCCCCACCCCCCCACCCCACCAAGCTAAGCAACCTTCCTGTACCTGGCTACTACACCTTTCCTCACCCACCTCCCTTCCCAGCAGACTCAGCACTGTCGTTGCACCATATTTCCAGGCCTCAGAGTAAAGAAAGCTGCTCCTCCAATCAGAGACTGCATTGGGAGTGAGAGATATTTTGGAGGGGAAGTCATACATCAGCAGACATCAACTTTTAAGGGAGAGCATTGCTGCTGATTGGCTCACTACTGATCCTACAACAGCAAACGAGGGAAAGAAGCGGCTTGTGACTGAAGGGGTGGTCCTTTGAAAAATCTTCAAATTTACTTGCTGACACTTTGAATACGGGCCTGTGGGCCAGATAGAGAGACCCAATAGGCTGAGCTCTGGCCCACAGGCCAGATAGAGAGGCCTGGTGGGCTGAGCTGAGGCCCACGGGCTGTGTGTTGACCAGCCTGATTTCAAAACTTTTAAAGTCTTACATTTTTGATTTTATTTTCATTTCCTGTCTTTTTTTTCTCTTAATACAATCTTCCCCTGCGTCCATTCAATTCTCTCTCTCTCTCTCTTTCTCTCTCTCCCCCCCCCCCCTTATTTGACTCCAATTCACCCGCTTTGTTCCTGCATCCAGTTCGTGGCTTGATGCTCTGGTACCACAGAAACTGGTACAGAAATATCAGACTCATTAAGGAAATTTGAACAGAGTATGATCCCATGGCCCTTTGGCAGAAAGGAATAAAATGGTGATTGAGAGCAGAAAAGGAGGAAGGCCACCCCATACTGTTTAAGAACTAGATTTAAAACAATGGGTTAGTTTTAAAAAATGATGCTCTTTCTTCATTCTGCATACTCAGATCTACTAATCAAAGCCACTTCATTTCATTTAGGCATAAATTATGCATAAAATGGTTGGAACGCGCTGTTTTACAGGGTTCTGTAACTGCATAATTAATGCAGCATTTTACAGAGGTACATAAATGAACAGGGATCCAACACTGCCACATGAAAGCTTCTCTATGTCACAAGACAGTGTTTCACAGAGAGTTAACATCTGTGTCTGTAACAAAGCTGCAATGTGCTGCAGGACTTTGGTTAATGCCATAACCTCCGCGATAAAGCAGAACGTCAGCCAAACTGGGCCTTGAATGCACCTTTTATTTCATAATTTAATCGCCGCAAAATTAAAACTGTGTCAACAGATAAGAAAGACCGTTGGATTATAGAACCTGTATCTGTTTTATGCCTGTAAGGCAAATTTTCAATAAGTGTATCTCAAAGGACGTAAACTTGTGTTTCTACAGCTCATTAATAAGATACGTTTTGGTGACATTGTGGATTTTATCCAAAGGAATCCTGCTCTGCTATGCTGAATCTGCTTTGCTGAAAGTGCTGACTGTATTAACTCCCATTTCTGCAAATGTGCTCCTTTGACATAAAGTACAGAGAAGGATAGCACAAAGGATTCCATGCATGAAGTTGGTGTTGGATACGGCCCAGTGCTGGACTGCGTGCATTCACCAGTCCATAGGTCGCAGCTTTGAATTTCGAGCTCGCATCCTGAAACGGCCAGGTGTTAGCGGT
Source organism: Mustelus asterias (assembly GCF_964213995.1). NCBI lineage: Eukaryota > Metazoa > Chordata > Chondrichthyes > Carcharhiniformes > Triakidae > Mustelus > Mustelus asterias. Next base: position 80,937,836 of record NC_135809.1, read on the forward strand.
TCCCAGCCACATTCGAGCTTTGATGGTGGAGTCAAGCTGGCCTGTGGCAGAGGTTTGCCTGTGCCAGCAGCTCAGGGTGTCAACCACGCTGTATTTTCCCGTGGGAGTCACTTCGCCTAACTTGAATGAGGGGTGAAAGGTGAGGAAGAAAGTCCAGGAGAACTAATTCTTTTATGGATTCTGCTGCTGAAGATTCAATAGTTAGCAAACTTTGCTGAATGCAACATGACGAATGGACCATAGGTCCATATGTTCCAATAGGACTGATGTTTTTATAGAGGTAATGTCGTATCCCTCGACTCCCGTGCGCTGATGTGCAGTATTTGTATATATTTTAAAGTTTATTTATCAGTGTCACAAATAGGCTTACATTAACACTGAAATGAAGTTACTGTGAAAATCCCCTAGTTGCCACACTCCGGTGCCTGTTGCGGCACACTGAGGGAGAATTTAGCATGGCCAATCCACCTAACTAGCATGTCTTTCAGACTGTGGGAGGAAACCGGAGCACCTGGAGGAAATCCAGGCAGACACAGGGAGAACGTGCAGACTCCGCACAGATAGTGACCCAAGCCGGGAATAAATATAAGCTTCTGCACTAATTGTAAAGGAAATATGAATGGGCGACTGAGACAGGAAAAGCTGCCCACAGAACTTGTGGTAATTTGTACCATTATTGTTTTGATCACTTATTAAATATGCCTAATTTGCAGGCACACCTTTTGATTTGATTTATTATTGTCACAATTATTAGTATACAGTGAAAAGTATTGTTTCTTGCGCCCTATACAGACAAAGCATACCGTACATAGAGAAGAAAAGGAGAGGATGCAGAATGTAGTGTTACAGTCATAGCTAAGGTATAGAGAAAGATCAACTTAATATAAGATAGGTCCATTCAAAAGTCTGATGGCAGCAGGGAAGAGGTTATTCTTGAGTTGGTTGGTATGTGCCCTCAGACTTCTGTATCTTTTTCCCGATGGAAGAAGGTGTAAGAGAGCATGTCTGGGGTGGGCGGGGTCCTTGATTATGCTGGCTGCTTTGCCGAGACAGCGGGAAGTGTAGACAGAGTCAATGGATGGAAGGCTGGTTTGCGTGATTCTTGAAGGTAGTAGCTGAAGTACTGAAAACAGCTGCTGAGGCATCTGATGCCAAGTAGCATTGCTATGGAGAGAATCTGGTTAGGCCGGGGTTGTTTTCCTTAGGGCAGAGAAGGCTGAGGGGGGAACCTCATCAAGGTGTACAAAATTATGAGGGATAGGCTAGATAGGAAGGAACTTTTTCCCTTATTAGCAGGGTCATAACCAGGGAGGCATAGAATTAAGGTAAAGGGCAAAAGATTTAGAGGGAATTTGAGGAAAAAGTTTTTCACCCAGAGGATGATGGGAATCTGGAACTCACTGCCTGAAAGGGTGGCAGGGGCGGGAACCTTCATAGTATTTAAGAAGCATTTAGATGAAATGCCATAGCATCCAAGGGCTACGGACCAAGTGCCGGAAAATGGGATTAGAAAAGTTAGGTGTTTGATGGCTGGTGCAGATGTAAAACTCTCTGACTGTTTTCCCAAGAGTCATTCACCCAGTGTTGGTATGATGGACTTGGCAATTCTGTACAGAAATAATTTCTACTTACATAGTGCCTTCCACAACATCAGGGCATTGCCAAAATGCTTTGTGGCCAATGAATTATTTTTGAAGTGCAGTTACTGTTTTCATTGCGGCCAATTTGCGCACAGCAAGGTTCCACAATGGAATAACTAACACTGCAATAATAAGTGTTTTAGGACACATGTAGTTAAATAGAATGAGTCTGTTTTCTGTTGTAATCCCCTCCCAAAAGAAAGTGTCCTGTCTGCATTGGCGGTTTCCCCAAATGATGAGTTTTATACATTTTGAAAAACCACCTAAAGAAAGCAATAAAATATTTAAATAAAAGCAAGATACTGCGGTTGCTGGAGTCTGAAATAAAAACATAAAATGCTGGAAAATCTCAGTAGGTATGACAGCATCTGTGGAGAGAGAACGGAGTCATCCAGACTCGAAACGTTGGCTCTATTCCCTCTCCACAGATGCTGTCAGATCTGCTGAGATTTTCCAGCATTTTCTGTTTTGTGTCTCATTTTGACATTGGTGTATTATCGCTTGGGACCTACTTTGAAATGCTTTTTAAACGGTGTGCGTTTGGCTCGCTACGTTTCACAGGTGCAGTTTGTCTCTACATGCCTCCTCAATTACCAGCAAAATTCCAACTTGCTCTGAGCTGTCAACTTAAAAGCAACTTTCCAATTGTTTGGATAGTTTCTTACACCTGGGAAGGTGACCTGCCAACTGAACTGAAACCCACAGATATTCAGGGAATGCCTTCACCTGATCAAGCTCCAGCTGTATTGGGGCCATTGCTACTACATGCCCCATAAGGATCAGGCCCTTGAACTTGGTGAAATTGTTGTAAAGCTCAAACAGGCAGAGCTACACAGTGCTGCCAACCCAGGATTAAGTCTACAGATTGCAATGGGACGGGTTTACAGCAGTGGACTTGGCTCATTGGTGCAGGAGAGCGATTCTCACTTGGTGTTGGAAATAGATGAATTTGCAAGAGGACCGGGGTTGAAATCCTGAACAAGCCCTTCGGGGTGGCACAGTGGTTAGCACTGCTGCCTCACAGCGTCAGGGACCCGGGTTCGATTCCCAGCTCGGATCACTGTGTGGAGTTTGGACATTCTCCCTGTGTCTGCGTGGGTTTTCTCTGGGTGCTCCGGTTTCCTCCCATAGTCTAATGATGTGCGGGTTAGGTTGATTGGCCATGCTAAATTGCCCCTTAGTGTCAGGAGGATTAGCAGGATATATGAAGGTTACAGGAATAGGGCCTGAGTGGCATTGTGGTCGGTACAGACTCGATGGGCCAAATGGCCTCCTTCTGTACTGTAGGGATTCTATAATTCTATGATTCAGTGGTGGGCAACCTTTGGCACTGGGGCCACAAGTGGCCCATCTGGGTTCTGAGTGTGTCCAATGAGACATTTTGTTGACTGTTGCCCACAAGCAGATTTGCCACATTCCGCTGGTTTCCATCTGCATAATTTTTTTTCCAATCAGTATAACTGAAGTAATACACAGATCAAATAGGGGCAAGTGATGTGAGATACTTACTGATTGCTCACGGCACTGACTGTGAGAGACAGGTGCTTCCTCTGCGTCCAAAGTGTAAATATTTATTTTGTTTTCACCATTTGAAATTGATGACAGTTCTATTAATATATAAATAATTAAGCATTTTCTATAACTCATTATGAAATATTCACCGTGTATTAAATGTATTTAATCTTCTTCATGGGGTCATGGTTCGCGAACAAACCCGATTTCAATCTTGCAGCCCACTGAGATGAGGGAGGGCCTCTCATGCAGCCCACTCACTAGCCTAGGTTGCCCGTCACTGGTTTACAGAGTGTAATACAGCCTGTAACATGTCAATAACATATGTAGGAGTGTATTATGTGTCTAGGAGCATGTGACATTCAGGAAAACATTTCTGTCTGTAACACTACAATAGCAAATGACCAGCAACCATTTACAACCATACAGAAGACAGGTAGAGATTTTTCAGTCAACATTATCTAATGCCACTAATAACCTATTCGTCTTAAGCAGGATCTTGGAAAACTTCATCCGAAAATCTCGGCTAATGGTCCTGGCTGGATGATAATGTTATCATCCAAACTCTAATAAATTGTAATCTGCACATGTGCTAAATTTTAGCATGTTTATTTACTCATTAACTTCATAAGCTATAGGAGCAGAATTAGGCCATTCGGCCCATCAAGTCTTCTCCGCCATTGAATCATGGCTGATACGTTTCTCAACCCCATTCTCTCGCCTTTTCCCCATAACCTTTGATCCCCTTACCAATCAAGAACCTGCCTATCCCTGTCTTAAATACACTAAATGACCAGGCCTCCACAGCCTTCTGTGGTAATGAATTCCACAGATTCACCACCCTCTGGCTGAAGAAATTTCTCCTCATCGCGGTTCTAAAGGGTCATCCCTTTACTCTGAGGCTGTGCCCTCGGATCCTAGTCGCTCCTACTAATAGAAATGAAATTAAATTAAGATCTTGTCTGCACTATTTTAATGAAGTTGTTAATCTATTTAAGATTGGCAAGTTATTTTAAGCAATCTGTTTTAAACAGGCTGTTAAAATCATGATTTCATGAAAATCTGTTACCCAATACATTAAAAATAGCACATAATGGAATTTCAATCCCTTACATTATTGAGGAGGAGTTTAAAACAAAGGTTTTAGTGCAATGTTTATTGTATCCATTGTTCCCTTCTCTTTTCCATTACATCTTTTAAGTTTTGTTTTTATTGATTGTAGCCACTCATTTTTGATCTGCTAATAACTGTAGCTGTGTGTGTTTTACTTGGCTTTGGGGAAAAAAGACAGGCTCAAGTTTTTCACAACCACCTGATGTCTCAAAGCACTTGACAGCTGATGAAGTATGTAGGAGCCACAGCAGCTAATTGGTGCACAGCAAGCTCCGACAAACAGCAATGTGATAATGTTTTAAGTTTATGTATTAGTGTCACAAGTAGGCTTACGTTAACACTGCAATGAAGTTACTGTGAAAATCCCCGAGTCACCACACTCCGGCGCCTATTCGGGTACACTGAGGGAGAATTTAGCATGGCCACTGCACCTAATGAGCAGGTCTTTTGGACTGTGGGAGGAAACCGGAGCAGCCGGAGCAAACCCAAGCAGACATGGGGAAAACATGCAGACTCCGCACAGACAGCGACCTAAGCCGGGAATCGAATCCAGTTCCCTGGTGCTGTGATGCATGATGTGGAGATGCCGGTATTGGACTGGACCCAGTCCAACGCCGGCATCTCCACATCATGGCTACCATCGACATGCTAACTGCCGGCTCCAAGTGGAGAGGATCTCCAAGAAGATCGCGCATATCGACACAGACATCAAGTTTCTAATTACTGTGCTGTGAGGCAGCAGTGCTAACCACTGCGGCACCTTATGACCAAATAATTGTTTTTTGTGATGTTGGTTGAGGGGTAAATATTGGCCGGGACATCAGGGATCATTCTCCTGCTATTTTTTGCAAGGGCCATGAGAATTTTATTTACCTCCACCAGAGCAGGCAGGCGGGACTCCAGTTCAACATCTTAGTCAAAAGATGGAACCTCCAACAATGCAGCACACAGTCAGTACTGCACTGAACAGCCTTGATGTTTGTGATCAAGTCCTGGAGTGCAACTGGAACTCGGAACCTTTTGAATCTGATGCAAAGGTGCAACTCACTGAGCATTCCACTTTTATTCCCTGTGTGCTGTAAGGACCATTATAATGTCATCCCTGTTCCCAATCCTGTGAGCAGAAATGTTTTAGTATGCGAAGAGCATTCACATGGTTTTTACGTGGTGCAAGGCATTTGGGAGTTAGGAAAGCTGAATGATTGACTCAAAATAATGAGGAGGGCTCTCAGGTTTCACATTGGTCCCACTAATCTTCCCCTAAAATGCCAGAGGAGTCTACTGAACCATCCCGAGGAAATGGTCTGAGTGGCTGAAAGCAGATGTTTCTCCCATTTCTCTGGGGCTCATGGCAGCTGATCAATGGAATGCCAGCAGAATGTCAGGGAACCAGGTTCTTGAAAGATAAACTGCTTGATACCTCCTGAAGAAGAGTCATACAGACTTGAAACATTAACTCTATTTCCCCCTCCACAGTTGCTGCCAGACTTGCTGAATCCTTCCTGCATTTTCTGTTTTGGTTTCAGATTTCCAGCATCTACAGTATTTTTCTGTTATTATGCGCATGATCCTCTTGTTTTATTTCCTCTTGTTGTGGTCTTCAGTCACTTCCTTGCTACAGTAAAAACACCAGTTTCTTTTTGTGCAGATGAGAGCCTCCTTCACGCAGTAAAGAACAAGGACCTGCAACAGGTAAGCCCGATCCTCGATTAAAAAGCCTGGTGTGTTTTATAACCATAACCTGTCTCATTAGTTTAATGGGAGGTGGTGGCACAGTGGTATTGTCACTGGACTAGTGTCCTAGAGCAATGCTCTGGGGACCCGGGTTTGAATCTCACCACGGCAGACGCTGGAATTTAAATTCAATAAAAGTCTGGAAGTAAGAGTCTAATGATGACCATGAAACCATTATCGATTGTTGTAAAAACCCATCTATTCAATAATATCCTTTCGGGCAGGAAATCTGCCGTCCTTATCCAATTTGGCCTACATGTGACTTCAGACCCACAGCAATGTGGTTGACTCTTAATTGCCCTGTGAAATGGCATCGCAGGGCAATTAGGGGTGGGCAATTAATGCCGCCACAAACAGAGATGCCAACATCCCATGAGCGGATAAAAGAAATTGTATGACTGATCAATCCAGCATTCGATTGAGTGTCCCATAATAGACTAATGAATAAGATCAGAGAATACGGAGTCAGGGGACAAATGACAGAGTGGATTGCTCACTGGGTCTTCAAGATAGAAAGCAGAGAGTGGGAGTAAAGACTAGTAATTGAGAGTGACAGTAGGTGGGAAGTGGTGCTCCGTAGGAATCAGTGTTGGGATCACTGCTATTCACAACTTATGATAATTATTTGGAATCAGAAACACAATGGGGGAAATTTGCCCGTCCCGCCGGCGGAGGGGGGCGGGGGGAGGAAACCATGCAAATGTCCGTTGACCTCGAGCGGGATTTTCCAGTTTTGGGGTGAATGTGGCTGGAAAATCCCGCCCAATTTCTAAATTTTTCAGGTAACACTAAATTGGGGAGATGGGCAATACTGGGGAGGACTGCAACAAACTGGACAAAGATATGAATAAACTCGCAGAATGGGCAAGTTATTGGCAAATGAAGTTTAACACAGAGAAATGTGCAGCAGTACAGTTTACTAGGAAGAATAGGAGTCACCTATGATGTGGAAGGTACAAGTCATACCTCAGGAAGCTGGACAATAAGTGAAAGTCTGTGGAAGAAAATAGAGGTGATGGAAAAATGGATGCTGAGACATATGCACAAAATTCCATAGGCGGACCGTAAGACAAACAAAGTTGTGATTGAAATTTCGAGAACAAAACGAACTCTAAAGTGACGACTTACAGGAGTGCTGAAAAGCTACCGAGATCTCTATTAGAGGACAAAGCAGAGAGCAGCAGAAGGAGTGGTTGACCTAGGCATAGCTGGATGATGGACATCAGAGAGTGGTTGCAAACACGCTACAGGATGGCACAGGACAGTGATACACCTTAGGGTTGAAGATCTTTGGGTAGAAATAGCAACAAGGAGGACTGGAGGAGGCAAGTCTCGATGAGAGAGAGGAGTAAAGGCCTCTCGGAGTACAAATACCATAGTCACAAAAAGTTGTACCACAGATTAGCAAGGCCATTAAAAAAGGCACAGCAGATTTTAGTGGCTGGGTTTTCCAACCCGGCCCTCCACCGGAATCATCCGGTACTGCCGAAAGTCATCCCCCTGTGGGTCCTGCCATAGCAGAGCCAGAAAATCCCAGCCTTGGTTTTATTCCTCCAGGGATAGAATTGAAAAGGGAAGTTATGCTAAACCTGTATTGGTCAGATCGCACTTACTAGTCCTGGTCAGCATAATAAATTTTTGTAGGATCAAGTATGTTATGTAATGGCAGGTCATTGGTCCTGAACTTCCATTTTCCAGATGGTTGTACACTGGAGGTACTCCCCCCAAGATGTGCTGGGGAACCCCTCAGAAGTCCCCACGCACTGACTAGACAGAGGTTGCCTGGGAAGTTTGGGCACCCAATGGACTATTACCCTGCATCTGGAACACACTCAGAAGCCCAGAGATAGAGTCAGAGGCTTCAGATGGTTCTGACTCACTTAGCAGAATAGTTACCAGGAAAAAGAACAGTTTAAAACCAGTTCTAACTCCTGGGTAACTATACTATTGATTCCCCCCCCTCCCCAACTCCAATTAACCCCTGCATACCCTCCACTGACTACCACTGACTAGGCTGCCCCCTGCTCCCTGACTCTCCCTCATCCACTTACCTTACGCTTACCGTATCTCCGTAGCTTGTCAAAGTGGCTTTGGGATGTGTAACTATACTGGAGTACAATAAAAAGGTTTGGCTTCGCTTCCCCTAATGCTCCTACACTAAGACAGAAGGACTGCAGGAGCAAGTACGTTCCACGCTTCTCAGGAGGCCTGGTTCGGAATTCTGGGCTAGAAATGCGGAGCTCCAGTGCCACATAGTTACATAGGAATGGTTAAATTAAATAGGTGGCACAGTGGTTAGCACTGCTGCCTCACAGCGCTAGGGACTGGGTTCGATTCCATCCTTGGATGACTGTATGTGTGGAATTTGTACATTCTCCCTGTGTCTGTGTGGAGTTTCCTCTGGGTGCTCCGGTTTCCTCCCACACTCTAAAGATGTGCAGGTTAGGTGGATTGGCCATACTAAATTGCCCCTCAGTGTCCAAAGGTGCATAGGTTAAGTGGATTAGCCATAGAAAATGTGTGGGGTTAAAGGGATTGGGCAGGTTAGAAGGCCTGGGTAAAATACTCTTGATGTGGAGATGCCGGCGTTGGACTGGGGTAAGCACAGTAAGAAGTCTCACAACACCAGGTTAAAGTCCAACAGGTTTATTTGGTAGCAAATACCATAAGCTTTCGGAGCACAGCTCCTTCGTCAGATGGGGTGGATATCTGTTCTCCAACAGTGCACAGACACAGAAATCAAGTTACAGAATACTAATTAGAATGCAAATCTCTACAGCCAGCCAGGTCTTAAAGGTACAGATAATGTGGGTGGAGGGAGCATTCAACACAGGTTAAAGAGATGTGTATTGTCTCCAGACAGAACAGCTAGTGAGATTCTACAAGCCCAGGAGGCAAGCTGTGGGGGTTACTGATAATGTGACATAAATCCAACATCCCGGTTTAGGCCGTCCTCATGTGTGCGGAACTTGGCTATCAGTTTCTGCTCAGCGACTCTGCGCTGTCGTGTGTCGTGAAGGCCGCCTTGGAGAACGCTTACCTGAAGATCCAAGGCTGAATGCCCGTGACTGCTGAAGTGCTCCCCCACAGGAAGAGAACAGTTTTGCCTGGTGATTGTCGAGCGGTGTTCATTCATCCGTTGTCGTAGCGTCTGCATGGTTTCCCCAATGTACCATACATTGTACATTGTTCGGAGCTGTGCTCCAAAAGCTTATGGTATTTGATACCAAATAAACCTGTTGGACTTTAACCTGGTGTTGTGAGACTTCTTACTGTGCTTACCCCAGTCCAACGCCGGCATCTCCACATCATGACTACCATCAACGCCGCAAACTGCCGGCTCCAAGTGGAGAGGATCTCCAAGAAGATCACGCATATCGACACAGACATCAAGTTTCTACAAACATGCAAGAAAGCAGACAAGATACCGAAAGGACTACGGATCACGAACCCACTCAGGTCAACCTTTAACACAGACTACGCTGAGAGACTTTGCCGTCGCACCTCTCTCACCCTCCTCAAACACCTCATACACCAACTCTACAGCAAACGCCGCAGCCTGGAAACCAAGATAGAGTCCATATTCTCAACTTGCGCTCAGGATGCAGACCAGCTGTGAAACTCTGCCAAGCAGACGAGACAAAGGAACTACACCATCTACATGCACACCAAGAACAGGAAACTTGAGAAACTCGGCATCACCACCAGCAGCAACCAAGCCTCCCCCGGTACCACAGTAGAAAACAGTACCACTGCAGGAAAGTCCATTGTCAACTTATCGGACTACACACTTCAGCCAGATGAAATCGAAGTTCTCAGCCGAGGGCTCAACTTTTGCCCCACTACCAAAATAGACCCCATCAGTCTCGCAGCAGACACAGAGGAATTCATCAGGCGAGTGAGGCTGCGGGAGTTCTTCCACAAACCCCAAGAGGCCAACAGCGAACACAAGGAGACAGCCAATGAACCGGAACAGCAGACAGAGAGACCCGCAGTGCAACCGAAGAGGAAAGAGTCGAATTGGACTCCTCCGGAAGGCCGCTGCCCTCGACTTGACATGTATGCCCAAGCCATCAGGAGGTGCGTCAACACCAAATTCATCAGCCGCACTCACAAGACAGCACCGAACATCACCCAAGCACAACGCAACGCCATCCACGCTCTCAAGACCAACCGCAACATTGTCATCAAACCAGCAGACAAAGGAGGGGCCATCGTCATACTGAACAGAACGGATTACTGCAAAGAAGTGCACCGACAACTGAACAACGAGGAACACTACAGACAGTTACACACAGATCCGACCAAAGAACACTCCCGTCAACTCAACACTCTGATAAAAATCTTTGATCCGGACCTTCAGAGCACCCTCCGTGCTCTCATCCCACGTACTCCACGCGTTGGAGATCTCTACTGCCTCCCAAAAATACACAAGGCAAACACACCCGGCCATCCCATCGTTTCAGGAAATGGAACCCTGTGCGAGAACCTCTCCGGCTATGTCGAGGGCATCTTGAAACCCATTGTACAAAGAACCCCCAGCTTTTGTCGCGACACTACGGACTTCCTACAGAAACTCAACACACACGGAGCAGTTGAACCAGGAGCACTCCTCGTCACAATGGATGTCTCGGCACTCTACACCAGCATCCCCCACGATGATGGCATTGCAGTAACGGCCTCAGTACTCAATGCCGTCAACTGCCAGTTTCCAGATGCAATTTTACAACTCATCCGCTTCATCCTGGACCACAATATCTTCACCTTCAACAACCAGTTCTTCACCCAGACACATGGAACAGCCATGGGGACAAAATTCGCACCTCAATATGCCAACATCTTCATGCACAGGTTCGAACAAGACTTCTTCACCGCACAGGACCTTCAACCGATGCTATACACTAGATACATCGATGACATTTTCTTCCTTTGGAGTCATGGTGAGCAATCACTGAAACAACTATATGATGACATCAACAAGTTCCATCCCACCATCAGACTCACCATGGACTACTCTCCGGAATCGGTTGCATTCTTGGACACACGCATCTCCATTAAGGACGGTCACCTCAGCACCTCACTGTACCGCAAGCCCACGGATAACCTCATGATGCTCCACTTCTCCAGCTTCCACCCTAAACACGTAAAAGAAGCCATCCCCTACGGACAAGCCCTCCGAATACACAGGATCTGCTCGGATGAGGAGGATCGCAACAGACACCTCCAGACGCTGAAAGATGCCCTCATAAGAACAGGATATGGCGCTCGACTCATCGATCAACAGTTCCGACGCATCACAGCGAAAAGCCGCACCGACCTCCTCAGAAGACAAACACGGGACACGGTGGACAGAGTACCCTTCGTTGTCCATTACTTCCCCGGAGCGGAGAAGCTACGGCATCTCCTCCGGAGCCTTCAACATGTCATTGATGAAGAAGAACATCTCGCCAAGGCCATCCCACACCCCTACTTCTTGCCTTCAAACAACCACGCAACCTCAAACAGACCATTGTCCGCAGCAAACTACCCAGCCTTCAGGAGAACAGTGACCACGACACCACACAACCCTGCCACAGCAACCTCTGCAAGACGTGCCGGATCATCGACACGGATGCCATCATCTCACGTGAGAACACCATCTACCAGGTACACGGTACCTACTCTTGCAACTCGGCCAACGTTGTCTACCTGATACGCTGCAGGAAAGGATGTCCCGAGGCATGGTACATTGGGGAAACCATGCAGACGCTACGACAACGGATGAATGAACACCGCTCGACAATCACCAGGCAAAACTGTTCTCTTCCTGTGGGGGAGCACTTCAGCAGTCACGGGCATTCAGCCTTGGATCTTCAGGTAAGCGTTCTCCAAGGCGGCCTTCACGACACACGACAGCGCAGAGTCGCTGAGCAGAAACTGATAGCCAAGTTCCGCACACATGAGGGCGGCCTAAACCGGGATGTTGGATTTATGTCACATTATCAGTAACCCCCACAGCTTGCCTCCTGGGCTTGTAGAATCTCACTAGCTGTTCTGTCTGGAGACAATACACATCTCTTTAACCTGTGTTGAATGCTCCCTCCACCCACATTATCTGTACCTTTAAGACCTGGCTGGCTGTAGAGATTTGCATTCTAATTAGTATTCTGTAACTTGATTTCTGTGTCTGTGCACTGTTGGAGAACAGATATCCACCCCATCTGACGAAGGAGCTGTGCTCCGAAAGCTTATGGTATTTGCTACCAAATAAACCTGTTGGACTTTAACCTGGTGTTGTGAGACTTCTTACTGTAAAATACTCTTATCAGAGAGTCGGTGCAGACCCGATGGGCTGAATGGCCTCTTCTGCACTGTAGTGATTCCATGGAGTGGCAATCAAGTGGTGGTGGCCACTCTGCAGATGATTTGGCCCATTCATTCTTGTAACAGAGTTTAGGGGACAAGAGAGGGTAATTTGTCCCTTCTCCCAGCAGACCCGGCAGTGTGTGTACTGTTGTGAACACTCCCAGCTTGTTAAGTAGAGTAACAGTAGGTAACATGTCTTCGAAAGTTCCAGAATTCCTGTCAGACTAGGACCTCAGGCAGTGGCAGCTCTTAAATATTCTGATTTGCATATCAAAAAGACTAATGAGCACATAATGATCATTATTTGTACAGGCCTTTAAAAATTCCCCTTGAAAATGTTACAATTACACCAACACTGTTTTCTTTTAACTCTAGCGTGTAAGAGAAAATGCCACTAAGATTTTATTCGGCCCAACCAGTCTGTGCCAATGTTTCTCGTCCACGTGAACCTCTTTCCACCTCATTTCACCTTACATTTTTCTGATTAAAAATATGGATCTTTTCCCCCCCCCCCCAACAAATAAAATCTATTTCCTTTTTACATTTGTGAGCACTACAGACAAATGTCTGTAAGCTGGTAAAAAATGAAGGGAAGTCTTTTGGGAAGTTTAGAAGTCATGAAAGTTTTAGAATCCCACAGTGCAGGAGGAGACCATTCGGTCCCTCAAGCCTGCATCAACAACAATCCCACCCAGGCCCTATCCCCGTAACCCCACATATTTACCCTGCTAAACACCCTGACACTGAGGGGCAATTTAGCATGGCCAATCAACCTTTCCCGCACATCTTTGGAGTGTGGGAGGAAACCTGAGCACCCGGAGAGAATGTGCAAACTGCACAGTCATTCACCCGAAGCCGGAATCGAACCCGGGTCCCTAGCACTGTGAGGCAGCAGTGCTAACCACAGTGACACCATGCTGTCCAAGCCCAACTCGAAATTTGTAGAATTAAAAACACTGGAATCACACAAGAGGCCATCAGCGGCTAAGAGGAGGAAATGTATAGGTTTTTATGGTTAGATAAGCTGAACAGTGTGAATGGCCCTCTTTATGCTCCATTACCAGCGTACCTACACTTCGAATATACTTCATTGACCGTAAAATACTTTGGGGTATCCTAAATTCATGAAAGTCATTGCTAGAGGTTCTCTGCCCCCCACCCCCATCCCCACGGCGTTTTTCTTGAAGGTGGAAAGATTCCACTGGAATGAACAGCCAGAAAATTCCGGCCAATGTATAGATGCAGTTTCTTTCTCTACTCATCTTTGTGCTTTTCATGGTGCACACATTTATACTTTTCTAAATATTGTGAATTTGAAACATGACTTTAACGTGATGAGGTCCTCGTGGTGAACCCTTTTACCTTACTAATAATTGTTTCCTATTCTGTTAAAATTCTCACCAAATCACCTCCATTTTATAAAGAAAAATATGCTTCCACTTACGGAAGTGGTTTATCGTGTCACTGCATAAAAGTGGAGCGACTGCAGAGTCTATTTTCCATGGAAGAAGATTCCTCAAACAGCAACGAGAACAGCACCAGGACCACGGGTTCAATTCCAAACTTGGGTAACTGTCTGTGTGGAGTTTGCATGTTCTCCCCATGTCTGAGTGGGTTCCCTCCAGGTACTCCCACACTCCAAAGATGTGCGGGTTAGGTGGATTGTCCCTTAGTGTCAGGGGGATTAGCAGGGTAACTACGTGGGGTTACTGCATAGGGCCTGGGTGGGATTTTTGTATGTACAGGCTCGATGGGCTGAATGGCCTCCTTCAGCACTGTAGGAATTCTGTGATTCTTCTATGATTAATTAACTTGCTAACCCAGCTTTAGGCGTTGTTGTTTGAGGGAGGAATGTTGGCCAAGCCTCCAGCTGAAAAGCATTGCTCTTCAAATTATGCTATGGAGATCTTTAGCATTCACCCAAACCACTGAAACAAGTAGGTGAGTTGATTTGATTTGATTTATTATTGTCACATGTATTACAGTGAAAAGTATTGTTTCTTGCCCGCTATACAGATAAAGCATACCGTTCATAGAGAAGGAAAGGAGAGAGTGCAGAATGTAGTGTTACAGTCATAGCTAGGGTGTAGAGAAAGATCAACTGAATGCAAGGTAGGTCCATTCAAAAGTCTGATGGCTATAGGGAAGAAGCTGTTCTTGAGTCGGTTGGTTCGTGACCTCAGACTTTTGTATCTTTTTCCCGATGGAAGAAAGTGGAAGAGAGAATGTCCGGGGTGCATGGGGTTTTTTGTTATGCTGGCTGCTTTTCCCAGGCAGCGGGAAGTGTAGACAGAGTCACTGCCGAGTTTGGATTTCCACAGTAGGTTCATTGCAGTGTTAATGTAAGCCTACTTGTGACACTAATAAATAAACAAAATAAAATTTATTGCTTTCAGTCAGTACATCACTGCAGTGCCAGCCTGAGAAATCATGTTCTCAGGTGTTGAGAAGAGGCAACAGTATTATATCGACTGTTGCTATAATATGATCGACTGTAGAGGCCACAGAGGAGGATCTGGAGAGTTTTTAGGTCAGATGGGGGATTGAGCAATAAGGTGCCCTCAGCACTCACTGGCAATGCATCTTGGGTGGCCAGCCCATGATGTTCCAACTGTTACAGCGAATGAATGGAAATTCGCAGACTGTGCCTGAAATTTCCTAAAATGTGATCCTTGGATGTGGTGCGGTGCTGGGAACAGGACATCATGGAAGCCCGCTCCCCAAATATCCTCTCCAGCTGACCAGGGTCAGCCAGTCCAGTGAAAGCATTGAGCAGAAATAGCCAAACGCAAGAGCAAAAGCAGCTGTCCAGAAGTCAGCTTGTGGATCAGAAGCAGCTCCATTGACCTGGCCACGTACTGAGGAATGCAGGACTGCAGAATATCCCACTGAGCATTGAAACGGGATGAAGGCCATGTGTAGCTGAGTGACATACTGTCGGGAGAATCCTCAAACTCATTATTTGGGAAGAGACGCAGGACCAAACACAAAGATAGGAATGAAGGAGAGGCAATTCTCCATCATTCAGCATCTGTAGATAGACCATGTAAACTGTCACTGAATTAAACTCCTCCTCATTTACTGTTGTTGTAGAAATCATAGAATCACAGATTCTCTACAGTGCAAAAGGAGGCTATTCAGCCCACTGAGCCTGCAGTGACAACAATCCCACCCAGGCCCTATCCCTATATTTATCCTGCCAGTCTTCCTGACACAATTTAGCATGGCCAATCCACCTAATCCGTACATCTTTGGACTGTGGGAGGAAACCCACGCAGACATGGGAAGAATATGCAAACTCCACACAGACAGTGACCCAAGGCCGGAATTGAACCTGGGTCCCTGGCACTGTGATGCAACAGTGCTAACCACTGTGCTGCTGTAAAGGTCCATTCAGTTCCAGTGGAGTGAACCCCTTTGCTTTGTGTAGAATGTCTGATCCGCATTGTATTTATTTTGTTGTTACAGTTACGGGAGTTGCAGAAATCAGGCGCTGATCTGATGATGCGAGATCCTGAGGGCCGGACCCTATTGTATCACGCTGTCACAGTGGGAAGCAAAGAGATTGTGAAGTACATCCTGGAAAATGGTAAGAGGCCAGCCAACTGCAAAGTGACCCTTGCCAAACTTTCCTCCTCTGACTGCTGCCGTTGTAAGAGTCATATCCTTACCATCAGATGAGTTTAGTTTTGGTTACTGGAAGTAAATCTCCATCAGTTTATGCATAGCATGTTTCATTCCTTCATCAACCATGGATGGTCAGCTTCACAATACACTTGACACCAGACATCAAGAGAAACAAGCGTTAACATTGGAATTGTCAGAGAAAAAAAATCTAACTTCAACCATATTAGCAGTCACATGGTTCATTCATTTGTAGGACATGGGCGTCGCTGCCTAGCCAACATTTATTGCCCATCCCTAGTTGTCCTTGAACTGAGTGGCTTGCTAGGCCATTTCAGACGGCAGTTGAGAGTCAACCGCATTGCTGTGGTTCTGGAGTCACCAGGTAAGGACGGCTGGTTTCATTCCCTAAAGGTATGGCACAATGACGATAGAGTTACTGATTAGTCAGAGAAGTCAACCTCTCTAAATTAGTCTGCAACAGACCATATATGAGTCAAGGAAAACGCCAGTGGTGGGAGCTTTGGGAACCATAGGGGTCGAGTCACCTTTTCCTTGCAAACATACATTCCACATGTCATGTCCCAAATTCCTCAAATACTGCATCCTAAGATGTTAATTTTTACTGACAAAAGTTCTCCACATTGGGCTGAGTGCGCCAGTAAAAGAAGGGTATCTGCACTCAGTACACTGAGGAGAGGTCAGCGTATGCAAAGCAGGGGGAGACAGTGGCGTGGTGGTAACATCACTGGACTCGTAATCCAGAAGCCCAGGCCAGTCCTCTGGAGCCGCAGGTTCAAATCCCACCAGGGCAGCTGGTGGATTTTAAATTCAATTAATAAAGTTTGGAATTGAAAGCTTGTCTCAGTAAAGTTGACCATGAAACTATCAGTGATTGTTGTAAAAACCCATCCGTTCACTCGTATCCTTTAGGAAAGGAAATCTGCCATCTTAACCTGATCTGGCCGACATGTGATTCCAGCAATGTGGGTCACTCTTAACTGCCCTCTGAAATGACCAAGCAAGTCACTCAGTTCAAGGACAAGTTTTGGCCTTGCCAGTGCCACCCACATATTGACGCCCACATCCCATGAACGAATACATTTTTAAAAATGTCTTGACCATGGGAGGTCATGTGAATACTCGGTTACCTGATGAAGCAATAGAAATGGATGTGTAGAGGATTGGAATTGAGCTTTCTAACGGACAATTTCCATGTGTGCATTAAGTAATATTAAACCTTTTCTCTCTCTCCACACCCTCTCTCCTGCCAGCCTCTCCAGAGATACTGGACTTAACAGAGAAGGAGAAGTAAGTTTTAACATTTTCTTTCTCTGCAAAATGGCGAGAGCTTTAATCTTGTTGTTGGAATTAATTGCTTGAAATATTTGTAATTAAATGCTGGAGAAGTGCTCAATCCGAGACTTTGAGTGATATTCCTCAATGAATAATGGGACACAGTGCTTCTATCATCTCTCCCAAACAATACATACTGTTTTTTAGCTGTAAAAAATAGGGGCCTAGTAATTTGATAATGCTGAAGGGTTCAAACTGGCAATCGACTAATTCCGCCTGGCCGCCATTTTGGATCCGGCTCCTACCTGGACATTGAGGACAGGTACTAAAAATGCTCATAATATGTCAATAAAGATTCTGTGCACATAGTATGTCCCTCTGTGAAGCTGGGCTGCCCCAGAACTAACTCTCCAACTGATAAACGCCCTCAATCAATCATGGCACTAATAGGCAACAAGGATAATTCAAGTAGTTATTTAAAGAATTCATTCATGTCATACAAGTTAATTGTTGATTCGAGGGGTTTTTTTTGCACTGTTTACTTCTTGTAATTCTGTCCCTATGCAATAACGTCTGCACACACAGTGATGTGCGTAACACCGATTTTCTTCAACCCAGCTTTGGCAGCGATGCTTTAAGCTGCTTGGTCCTACGTTCTGGAATTCCTCTCTGCCCCCTTTCCTCCTTTAAGACACTCCCAGAAACATACCTCTGTGGCCAAGCTGTCCTAATATATTCTTATGCTGCCTGGTGTCAGATTTGGTTTTATTATGCTCCTCTGCATCACTCAGTTGTTGTTATGGAGCCAACCACTCTTGCCTACCTTCCAAACTACACATGGTGCCAATCTCTGAAGTAGTGGCTCTTTGGGTTGGATAAAGTGACACTGCATCTTCAGGAAGACTGGCCTGAAAGCAGCTGCAGTTTTTCATGCAGAGTACGTAAGGGAGATGCAACCAAGAAAGGATAAAGAAAAAAGGCTGTAAAAAAACCCAAGGGATATCTCCTCCAGGACTGCCATAGTCATAATTATTATAATGCCTGCGCAGGATGGCCTGTGCTGAGTTGGCTTTGTTTGGTTATGGCCTTCTGTCCTAGACTGTGTGTGCCCAGCTCCTGCAGGAAAGAAAAATAGGAACAGTGATGTTCTTGTTAGGTGTTTTGAGAATGCGCCTGTCATGGTAGAATCATTTGTATGTCGTGTCAAAATTGTAAGGCCTGGGTAAGTGAGGTCTGCAGTGATGGTGAGAGTTCAAAGTGCAGAGTCTGAGAGTAGGAGGAGAAGATGTGAAGTTTTTTTTTATTCATTCATGGGACATGGGCATCACAAGCTAGGCCAGCATTTATTGCCCATTCCTAGTCGCCCTTGAAAAGGTGGTGAAGAGCTGCCTTCTTGAAGCGCTGCAGTCCATGTGCTGTGCGCTGACCTACAATTGCGCCAATGAGGGAATTCCTGGATGTTGATCCAGCGACTGTGAAGGAACGGCAATATATTTCCAAGCCAGGATGGTGAGTGGCCTGGAAGGGAACTTGCAGGTGGTGGTGTTCCCATTTATTTGCTGCCCTTGTCCTTCTAGATGGAAGTGATCGAGGGTTTGGAAGGTGCTGCCAAAGGATCTTTGGTGAATTTCTACAGTGCATTTGTAGCTAGTACACATTGCTGCTACTGAGCGTGGAGCGAGTGGATGTTTGTAGATGTGGTGCCAATCAAGCAGGCTGCTTTGTCCTGGATGGTGTCAAGCTTCTTGAGTGTTGTTGGAGCTGCACCCATCCAGGCAAGTGGCAAGATAATGACAGGAAATGTGACCAATAGTATTATTCTACCCAGTGCAATAAGTCATTAAAAACTTGTGAAATATTTTTGGCTTCAGAAGTTGACTATTTTTGAAGTGACTAAACCTATTCAGTTATTATCACACTCCTGACTTGTGCCTTGTAGATGATGGACAGGCTTTGGTAGATCAGGAGGTGAGTTACTCGCCGCAGTATTCCTAGCCTCTGACCTGCTCTTGTAGCCACTGTGTTTATCTGGCAAGTCCAGTTGAGTTTCTGGTCAATGGTAACCCCAAGGATGTTGACAATGGGGGAAGTGTTGCGCATTCATTGTAGGGAAAGGGAAAGCAATATTGTGATTGTTCAGTTGTAGGTGGGAGGCGAGAGATGTTTGTGTTCTTACCTTGACAACTCTGGTAAAGTCACTGAACTTCTTTCTGCATTGCAACTGTGTCCTGGGAGCTGTTGATCTCCTCTGCATCTTCTTTTCATTGGCAGTGGAACTGTTTTTTGGGTGATTTCCTGCTCTCTGGAGAGGAGAGGAAAGGATAGGATGTCTTTCCCCCCCCAAACCCGAGAAGCCTCACGGGTAGATCTTTCAGCCATACCTTCTTCCCAAAATTCTCTGCTGCCTGCACATAGAGTGTGCCTCCCCTGTAGGAGGCGCTGGCCTGATTTTGTTCGATGATCAAAAATGTGTAATGTGCACCCCTTCCTGTCCCCCCCCCCATCCCCTCCATTTCCATTCTCAGATAGGATCAGATATCAGATTCTGGGCTCTGGTGTTTAAATTTACAGTAAGAAGTCTCACAACACCAGGTTAAAGTCCAACAGGTTTATTTGGTAGCAAATACCATAAGCTTTCGGAGCAATGCTCCTTTCTTCAGATGGAGTGGTCTCTGTTCCCACTCGCTCCACGCTCAGTAGCAGCAATGTGTACTAGCTACAAATGCACTGTAGAAATTCACCAAAGATCCTTTGGCAGCACCTTCCAAACCCTCGATCACTTCCATCTAGAAGGACAAGGGCAGCAAATAAATGGGAACAGAGACCACTCCATCTGACGAAGGAGCATTGCTCCGAAAGCTTATGGTATTTGCTACCAAATAAACCTGTTGGACTTTAACCTGGTGTTGTGAGACTTCTTACTGTGCTTACCCCAGTCCAACGCCGGCATCTCCACATCATGTTTAAATTTACTGCAGCTACTTCATTTATTTTACGATATTCTCACCCCCCCCCCCCCCCCTCCCTCAACTTGATTTTGGAGAAAAAAATGCAATTTAACCAACTGATGGTTGTCTGACAGGTGACACTAAAATACCATGCCAGGGCAGTGAGGGACATTTGTTCTCTGTATTGTTGAGTTGTCGGTGATTATCTCTCTACCATTAGAGGGTGGTCCTGACCAGAGACCAGGGGTGGGATTTTACAGCCTCGCTCAACCCGAGACTGGAAAATCCCACTCGAGGTCAATGGACATTTCCGTTGTCCGCCCCTTGCCCGCTCCGATTCTGTGGCAGGCGGGGCGGTAAAATTCCAGCAGAGGTGAAAGGGGACAATGGTGTAAGTATGGTTAGCCACCCTACCCACTATTGCTGACCGCAAGCACCATCCGAAATCTGGTTCAGAACAGCTTTAGCAGAAGCTCTGGAATATTCTGAAGGCCTCTCCCTTAGGCTGGAGTTTGTGGTCTTGGGTAACTGAGGGGGAGGGAGTTGAGGGTTAATATCTCCAAAGAAAAACAATAAGCCAAAATATTTTGTTAAAAATATGAAGAGTCTAATTTTGCTGTTGCAGCATATGTTTATAACTGGAATAATGTTATGCTGTTGAGAGTAATCTCTGTGGAGCCTCATATTTCGAAGCGTAAAGTCAAACATATGATTTTTGTTTGCAGTGGTGAGACTGTCCTACACAAAGCTGCTGCACTCCGACATCGAACCATATGCCACTTCCTTGTTGAAGCTGGTGCATCATTAATGAAGACGGATTTGCAGGTAATGGTTATAGTTTTGGCAGCAGGATCAAGTGCCAAGTCTCTGTTTAGTAATGACCAGAGATTCACTGCGAGTGAAATGGTGACTGCAAAGTGCCAAGTTCAGACGATCCAACTCCCCGTGCACCAGTCCATCTGTAGCTATAAGATATTTATTGAGGTAGAAAAAGAAACACCTTATGCTAGTTATAAAATAGCTTTAGTCCCTGCTGTCAGCTGCCTCCCCACTATTCAGATGCCTGTAGTGTTGCAAAATTTCACTTTCTGGCTCTCTTTTTCTTTATTCATTCAAAAGACAGGCATCACTGTGGAGGCTGCCTTTTATTGGTCATCCTTCATTGCCCTCAGAAAGTAGTAGAGGTTTGATACAACTACTTGATTTGCAGGAGTTTTTAATATTCATTCAAGGGAAGCGGGCTTCAAAGGCTAGACCAGCATTTATCGCCCATCCCACTTGCCCCCGAGTAGGTGGTGGTGACCTGCCTTCTTGAACTGCTGCAATCCCTGAGGTGTAGGTACACCCACAGTGCTGTTAGGGAAGTAGTTCCAGGATTATGACCCAGCGACAGTGAAGGAATAGTGATTTATTTCCAAGTCAGGATGGTGAGTGACTTGGAGGGGAACTTGGAGGGGTCGTGTTCCCTTGTATCTGCAGCCATTGTCTTTCTGGATTGGTAGTGGTCGTGGGTTTGGAAGGTGCTGCCTAAGGAGCCTTGGCGAGTTCTTGCAGTGCATCTTGTAGATACACACTGCTGTCACTGTGTGTCGGTAGTGGAGGCAGTGAATGTTTGTGGACGGGGTGCCAATCATGCGGAACATGCCTCAGTCCACCTCCTCTGGAGAAAGCTCCTAGTCAAGGACCCCTTGTCATGTTGCAGTTTGCCAGCTTGGAAAACAGGACTGTGTGGCCATGATTCAGATCCATTTAAAATTCAACTCTTCCTTCTAGTTAAAATTCAACTATTTTTTTTCTGTGGCAGTGTTAATCAGTGGATTTACCTCCCTCCACCCCCATCTCCCTTCAAAAAAAATTGTTACTGTAAAGACGTAGCTTGTGGACAAAGAGTACTCTAACTAAAGTGACAGTAACTGCAGACGGTGCTCCATGTTAGGGTCCATCTCATTTCTTCTATAGTTCGCAATGACACCATTCCAAGTAACCACAAGGTATTTGATGATGGAGTATGCGGAGCAGATGTTATCATAAACTGCTTGGGTGATCAATCTGTGTAGAGATAAAGGAGCTGAGATGTTACTGCCTTTGAAGCCCTCCAAATAGCTGCTAAAATCACGCTGCTGTATGCACCATGGTTTGCTACATCAAAGGTTCGTGTCCCAGATAAAACCTCATGATGCATCTGCTCCTGAATCTTTTGAAAACAGGCAACTTACGTAAACAGTCATAATTGTTTACTTCAAAGAAACTTCTCTTAAAACAAGAATTGCTGACCTAACGGTTTATGTATTGTTTGAGAAGTTGTTTTACTGATGGCTTAGCTTCCTAAACATTCACCTGTATTATAGTTAATGGATGATTTTTTTACCCCCATGCAATGTGTTCCCCCCTCATTTTCTTTAGCTTTCCCGTACAATGGTGCTTTGTCAATTTGCACACCATCCATGCACAGGGGCCAACCTAATCCTACTAGATTTAGCCTTCCCCCACCCTTCAATCCAGGGCTGCCATTGTTCTGTGCCTCTTGATGAGGTTAGGAGCCAGGTCAAGTGGAGAGAGAATCAGGGCAGCCATTGTAGGACACCTTGGGAGTGTTATATGTTGGACATCTTGGAGAGTTAATGGTTAATAATTGAACGTCCTTGCATCTTGAAGCAAGAGTCTTGGGAATCATTCAGTCCCTACAAGCGCAGAAGGAAGCCATTTGGCCCATCGTGTCTGCACTGACTTTTATCCAGGCCCATTACTTCCCCCTACCCTATCCCCATGACCCTGCACATTTATCATGGCTAATCCACCTAACCAACACATCTTGGGACATTAAGGGGCAACTTAGCACGGCCAATCCACCTAACCTGCACGCCCTTGGAGTGTGGGAGGAAACCAGAGCACCCAGAATCAAACCCAGGTCCCTGGCGCTGTAAGGCAGCAGTGCTAACCACTGTGCGACCAGGCCGCCCCTAGAAGACGAGGATTAGGGGAAGACTGGAACTAGGGGATGCTGTTTAAGAATAAGAGGTTTCCCTATTAAGGCTGAGATGAGGAGAAATTTCTTTTAGTTAGTCATTAGACTTGGAATTCTCTTCCCAAGAAAGCAGTAGAGGCTGGGTCATTAAATTTATTCAAGGCAGAGTTGGACAGATTTTTGATAGACGAGAGAGTTAAGCGTTATGGCGGTGGAGGGGACTTCCCAATATGAAGTAGCAACGGGAAGAAAGTTTATTCCACAAGCCACGAAAGTTATACTTGAAACACCTGTTGGTTAAATTACCTATTTCAATTTTTTTACAGTCGCATTATACTTGTAGGTCATGTGCCCCCCTCCCCCTGCCCAGGTTTCTGCTGATTTGACTCTTCAGATAGCTTCTAGGACGATATATATGAGGGCACGCCTGGGCTAAGCCCCACTGTTTTATGCTTGTCTGTGTCCACCTTTGTTTTAAATCTGTCACGCTTCCTCTCTCTCTCACTCTCTCTCCCTCTCCCCCGGCCCCTCTCCCTCGGCCCCTCTCCCTCGGCCCCTCTCCCTCGGCCCCTCTCCCTCGGCCCCTCTCCCTCGGCCCCTCTCCCTCGGCCCCTCTCCCTCGGCCCCTCTCCCTCGGCCCCTCTCCCTCGGCCCCTCTCCCTCGGCCCCTCTCCCTCGGCCCCTCTCCCTCGGCCCCTCTCCCTCGGCCCCTCTCCCTCCCTCTGCCCCTCTCCCTCCCTCTGCCCCTCTCCCTCTCTCTGCCCCTCTCCCTCTCTCTGCCCCTCTCCCTCTCTCTGCCCCTCTCCCCCTCTCTGCCCCTCTTCCTCCCTCTGCCCCTCTTCCTCCCTCTGCCCCTCTTCCTCCCTCTGCCCCTCTCCCTCTCTCTGCCCCTCTCCCTCTCTCTGCCCCTCTCCCTCTCTCTGCCCCTCTCCCTCTCTCTGCCCCTCTCCCTCTCTCTGCCTCTCTCCCTCTCTCTGCCCCTCTCCCTCTCTCTGCCCCTCTCCCTCTCTCTGCCCCTCTCCCTCTCTCTGCCCCTCTCCCTCTCTCTGCCCCTCTCCCTCTCTCTGCCCCTCTCCCTCTCTCTGCCCCTCTCCCTCTCTCTGCCCCTCTCCCTCTCTCTGCCCCCCTCCCTCTTTCTGCCCCTCTCCCTCTCTCTGCCCCCCTCCCTCTCTCTGCCCCTCTCTCTCTCTGCCCCTCTCTCTCTCTCTGCCCCTCTCCCTCTCTCTGCCCCTCTCCCTCTCTCTGCCCCTCTCCCTCTCTCTGCCCCTCTCCCTCTCTCTGCCCCTCTCCCTCTCTCTGCCCCTCTCCCTCTCTCTGCCCCTCTCCCTCTCTCTGCCCCTCTCCCTCTCTCTGCCCCTCTCCCTCTCTCTGCCCCTCTCCCTCTCTCTGCCCCTCTCCCTCTCTCTGCCCTCTCCCTCCCTCTGCCCTCTCCCTCCCTCTGCCCCTCTCCCTCCCTCTGCCCCTCTCCCTCCCTCTGCCCCTCTCCCTCCCTCTGCCCCTCTCCCTCCCTCTGCCCCTCTCCCTCTCTCTGCCCCTCTCCCTCTCTCTGCCCCTCTCCCTCTCTCTGCCCCTCTCCCTCTCTCTGCCCCTCTCCCTCTCTCTGCCCCTCTCCCTCTCTCTGCCCCTCTCCCTCTCTCTGCCCCTCTCCCTCTCTCTGCCCCTCTCCCTCTCTCTGCCCCTCTCCCTCTCTCTGCCCCTCTCCTCTCTCTGCCCCTCTCCCTCTCTCTGCCCCTCTCCCTCTCTCTGCCCCCCTCCCTCTCTCTGCCCCCCTCCCTCTCTCTGCCCCCCTCCCTCTCTCTGCCCCTCTCCCTCTCTCTGCCCCTCTCCCTCTCTCTGCCCCTCTCCCTCTCTCTGCCCCTCTCCCTCTCTCTGCCCCTCTCCCTCTCTCTGGCCCTCTCCCTCTCTCTGGCCCTCTCCCTCTCTCTGGCCCTCTCCCTCTCTCTGGCCCTCTCCCTCTCTCTGCCCCTCTCCCTCTCCCTCTCTCTGCCCCTCTCCTTCTCCATGCCCCTCTCCTTCTCCCTCTCTCTGCCCCTATCCCTCTCTCTGCCCCTCTCCCTCTCTCTGCCCCTCTCCCTCTCTCTGACCCTCTCCCTCTCTCTGACCCTCTCCCTCTCTCTCCCCCTGCCCCTCTCTCTGCCCCTGCCCCTCTCTCTGCCCCTGCCCCTCTCTCTGCCCCTGCCCCTCTCTCTCCCCCTGCCCCTCTCTCTCCCCCTGCCCCTCTCTCTCCCCCTGCCCCTCTCTCTCCCCCTGCCCCTCTCTCTCCCCCTGCCCCTCTCTCTCCCCCTGCCCCTCTCTCTCCCCCTGCCCCTCTCTCTCCCCCTGCCCCTCTCTCTCCCCCTGCCCCTCTCTCTCCCCCTGCCCCTCTCTCTCCCCCTGCCCCTCTCTCTCCCCCTGCCCCTCTCTCTCCCCCTGCCCCTCTCTCTCCCCCTGCCCCTCTCTCTCCCCCTGCCCCTCTCTCTCCCCCTGCCCCTCTCTCTCCCCCTGCCCCTCTCTCTCCCCCTGCCCCTCTCTCTCCCCCTGCCCCTCTCTCTCCCCCTGCCCCTCTCTCTCCCCCTGCCCCTCTCTCTCCCCCTGCCCCTCTCTCTCCCCCTGCCCCTCTCTCTCCCCCTGCCCCTCTCTCTCCCCCTGCCCCTCTCTCTCCCCCTGCCCCTCTCTCTCCCCCTGCCCCTCTCTCTCCCCCTGCCCCTCTCTCTCCCCCTGCCCCTCTCTCTCCCCCTGCCCCTCTCTCTCCCCCTGCCCCTCTCTCTCCCCCTGCCCCTCTCTCTCCCCCTGCCCCTCTCTCTCCCCCTGCCCCTCTCTCTCCCCCTGCCCCTCACTCTCCCCCTGCCCCTCTCTCTCCCCCTGCCCCTCTCTCTCCCCCTGCCCTTCTCTCTCCCCTGCCCCTCTCTCTCCCCCTGCCCCTCTCTCTCCCCCTGCCCCTCTCTCTCCCCCTGCCCCTCTCTCTCCCCCTGCCCCTCTCTCTCCCCCTGCCCCTCTCCCTCCCCCTTGCTCTCTCCCCCCCCCTTGCTCTCTCCCCCCCCTTTCTCTCTCCCCCCCTTTCTCTCTCCCCCCCTTTCTCTCTCCCCCCCTTTCTCTCTCCCCCCCCCTTTCTCTCTCCCCCCCTTTTCTCTCTCCCCCCCCCTTTCTCTCTCCCCCCTTTTCTCTCTCCCCCCCTTTCTCTCTCCCCCCCTTTCTCTCTCCCCCTTTCTCTCTCCCCCCCCTTTCTCTCTCCCCCCCTTTCTCTCTCCCCCCGCTTTCTCTCTCCCCCCGCTTTCTCTCTCCCCCCGCTTTCTCTCTCCCCCCGCTTTCTCTCTCCCCCCGCTTTCTCTCTCCCCCCCCTTTCTCTCTCCCCCCCTTTCTCTCTCCCCCCCTTTCTCTCTCCCCCACTTCTCTCTCCCCCCCTTTCTCTCTCTCCCCCCCCTTTCTCTCTCTCTCCCCCCTTCTCTCTCCCCCCTTCTCTCTCCCCCTTCTCTCTCCTCCCCTTCTCTCTCCCCCCATTTTCTCTCTCCCCCCTTTCTCTCTCCCCCCTTTCTCTCTCCCCCCTTTCTCTCTCCCCCCTTTCTCTCTCCCCCCTTTCTCTCTCGCCCCTCTCCCCCCCTTCTCTCTCTCCCCCTTCTCTCTCTCCCCTTCTCTCTCTCCCCCTTCTCTCTCTCCCCCTTCTCTCTCTCCCCCTTCTCTCCCCCTCTCTCTCCCCCCTCTCTCTCCCCCCTCTCTCTCCCCCCTCTCTCTCCCCCCTCTCTCTCCCCCCTTTCTCTCCCCCCTTTCTCTCCCCCCTCTCTCTCCCCCTCTCTCTCCCCCCTCTCTCTCCCCCCTCTCCCCCCTCTCTCTCCCCCCTCTCTCTCCCCCCTCTCTCTCCCCCCTCTCTCTCCCCCCTCTCTCTCTCCCCCCTCTCTCTCTCCCCCCTCTCTCTCCCCCCTCTCTCTCCCCCCTCTCTCCCCCCCCTCTCTCTCCCCCCTCTCTCTCTCCCCCCTCTCTCTCTCCCCCCTCTCTCTCTCCCCCCTCTCTCTCTCCCCCCTCTCTGTCTCTCTCCCCGCTCTCTCCCCCCGCTCTCTCCCCACTCTCTCCTCTCTCCCCCTCTTTCTCCTTTCTCCCTCTCTTTCTCCCCCCCCTCCCCCTTTCTCTCCAACTCTCTCTAACTCTCTCTCTCTCTCCCCCCCCCCTCCCGCTCTCTCTCTGTCTCTCCTCCCTCTTTTCTTCTTTTATCATAAACTGGTTAGCCTTTATAAGCAGTGGATGGTTAGGGCACTGCCTGTGAATGTGGTGGCGGCAGATTCAGTCATGATTTCCGGAGGGAGTTGGGTAAATATCTGTGGAGAGGGAAATTGCAGGGCTCCAGGTAAAGGACAGGGGGTGGAACCAGAAACATTGATCTTGCAGACAGCCAGCGTGAGCACAATTGGCTGAATGGCTTCATTCTGTGCTGTAACCATTCTGTGATTAAACTTGATGCTTATCCTGCTCTCCTTGGAAGCTGAGGCTAACATGAGAAGCTCCATGTGGTGTGAGTCTGTGTTTTACAGCTTCACAACTCATTGGGCCATCAAGATGTATGTTCACGGGAAAGAAAGTTTTTTATGGACTGTCGCCCTTAGTACTGATGTGGCCCTTGGTACTAGCAGAGAGGTATATCGGATGAATGGGGGGGTGGAGGAGTGGTGGTCACAGGGTGCAGTCAGCTCGCCGCCATATGATTTACAGTGTGCAGTTTTGACAGAGCGAAGCCAAAATGACAGCCCCTTCGAGAAAATTTGAAGGCTAACCTTCCATCAGTAGACTGTACAATACAGCAGGGCTTGTTTCTGTGAGAACCCAGCTGTCTATGTGCAAGACAGCTAAATTAATGTGACCAGAATGGTGTATAGATGCCAGATGATGGGGCAAATGTTGTGAGGGCCATTTTGAAATTAGTTAGGAGCTGTTATTATGGAAGAAAATTACCAGATGGAGTTTCAAAAGCAAGAGGAGAGAGGGAAAAAAATCCCCACCATCTGGAATCTGTACTGACCCTGTCGTTAATAAGCCAGCAGATGGGAATGATTGGGAGAACAGATCCTTCAGTGTCACCTCTTCAAAAACACTAATCTGAATGTGGATTCCACAAGTTAGCATTCCTGAAATCTCTGCTGTCTTGTGAGGTGCCTTTTTACCTGTCAGCTGAGGGCAAAGTGTCAATGGGTTAAAGGTCAAAACAATTTTGAGGTGTTCTGTGGCACTGTCTTAACTCAGCGAATATCACCACCAGCATTGTAAGAGTTAAGGCATAACTAACTCTTTGCTTGCAATGAAGGAGATATCCTGCGACAATAGTAATGATGATGATAAGTGGCATTCACTGCCATGCACTGCAGTCCATCACATACAATCCTGATGTTTATCCACCTATGGAGCTTATTCAGACAGGCCCAGAGGCTGCTATTAAATATTAGAGCCACTCTCACAGCACTCTGTATGCATCGTATTAGTTCAAATAACCCTTTCTGCCCTGTGATCTGCCCTGCAGTCCAGCCTTATTAGGAAAACAAACAGCTGAAGAGAAACAGGTACAATGAAAGCCAATTGAAAAAACAATGTAAAGGAAAATAACTAACCTGAAGGAGAAGGTCAGTGGTCAGTCAGAGTGTTAGCATTTGGTGTCAAACAACACAAAGTATTTTTGGTACTCCAAAGAAGAGCAAAACTAAAGCCTGGATTTTCTGGCCTTTCCCGCATGCGGGTTCTTCCGGTCCCTCCTGCGGCAGGTTCCCCAGCGGCACGGCCAGTGAGCAGCACAAATTGTCTTCAATGGGATCTGAGGATCCCGCCAGCAACCCATGGTGAGCCGCCTCCACTGCTGGAAATCCTGCTGGGGGTGGGGTCAAATCACACGAGAGTCTCAACCTTTCCCTCAGTAATACTCATAGTGCACCCATTTACACTGGTAAACAGTGCTGAACTACTCTCTTGTGTGACCTACCTTACAATGTTTTATGGTTGAATTGTGCAAGAGGCACAGTGGTTAGCACTGCTGCCTCACAATGCCAGGGACCCGGGTTCGATTCCCGGCTTGGGTCACTGTCTGTGTGGAGTTTGTACCTTCTCCCCGAGTCTGCGTGGGTTTCCTCCGGGTGTTCCGGTTTCCCCCCCACGTCCAAAGATGTGTGGGTTAGGTGGATTGATCATGCTAAAATTGTCCCTTAATGTCAGGGAGACTAGATAGGGTAAATGCGTGGGGTTATGGGAAGAGGGCCTGGGTGAGATTGTGGTCGGTGTGGACTCGATGGGCTGAATGGCCTCCTTCTGCCCTGTAGGGTTTCTATGATTCTAAAACCATGTGTGAAAATGGATATATTCCACCTTTTAGTTGTTTTTTCAACAACGTGTTCTGGAACAAATCTTGTAAAATTTCAAACCATTGAAAAGAGTAATTATTATTACATGTTCAAGGGGTGAAATGGCCGGCTCCTGTTTCTGTGCTGCTTTATGATTATTGTTTCTGATTCTGGGTAGTTTTGAAATTTAGTGAAGTTGTCTGAAGAGGACTATTGAGAAATCTCTATTTGGGTCTGATTTTTCAGAAGTTCCGTGGAGCCCACATTTGGGTTCAGGTGCCCATTCAGTAACTTTGTTGTTTCGCTCAGCCACAGAAGATGCAACAAAATATTGATGATGCAGTTTGTTGTGATTGAAATTATTACTGCAAATTATACTCTGTGATATATAGGGTGAAGGAGGTGTGGGGGGAGATAGAGATGACTTTTCGCAGTTGAATTCAACTCACTTCTAGAGTAACACAGTGGCACAGTGGTTAGCATTGCTGCCTCACTGCGCCAGGGACCCGGGTTCAACTCCGGTTTTGGTTGACTGTCTCTGTGGAGTTTGGACATTCTCCCTGTATCTGCGTGGGTTTACTCCGGCTGCCCTGGTTTCCTCCCACAATCCAAAGGTTTGCAGGTTAAGTGGATTCGCCACGCTAAATCATAGAATCATAGAACCCTACAGTGCAGAAGAAAGCCATTTGGCCCATCGAGTCTGCACCAACCACAATCCCACCCAGGCCCTATCCCCACCCATTTACACTAGCTAGTCCCCCTGACACTAAGCGGCAATTTAGCATGGCCAATCCACCTAACCCACACTCCTTTGAACTGTGGGAGGAAACTGGAGCACCCGGAGGAAACCCACGCAGACACGTGGACTATGTGCGAACTCCACATAGACAGTGACCCAAGTCAGGAATCGAACCCAGGTTCCTGACGCTGTGAGGCTACAGTGCTAGCCACTTTGCCACCCAAATATGTGGAGTTACAGGGATAAGGAGGGAGGCAGGGCCTGGGTGGGATGTTCTTTTGAGAATCAGTGCAAACACGATGGGCCGAATGGCCGCTTTTTGCACTGTAGGGATTCTATGATTCCCAATACAAAATAATGATCCTAGGACATCTCGGTGAGGAGAGATAGTGAGGCTAACAAACAAAACAAGATACTGTGGGTGCTGGAAATCTGCAATAAAACCAGGAAATGCCGGCAGTAGCAGGTCTGGTAACATCAGTGGAGAGTGTGTTTCAGGTCAAGGATCTTTCTTCAGAGCTAAAGGAAGACAGAAGGGACTGAACAGAACTGAAGGAAGATGCCCCATACCTAAAACATTGTGTACAGTTTTACTCTCCGTACCTAAGGAAGGACATACTTGCGATAGAGGGAGTGCTTGGATTGTCCTATGAGGAGAGATTGAGCAGACTGGGCCTGTGTTCTCTGGACTTTAGAAGAATAGTCTCATTGAAGCATGCAGCTTTCTTACAGGACTCGATAGGATAGATGCAGGAAGAATGTTTTCTTGGCTGGTAGGTAAGTGCTAGAACTAGGGGGGCACAGTCTCAGAATAAGAGGTAAGCAATTTGGGACATGCATGAGGAGGAATTTCTTCAGTCAGAGAGTGTTGAACCTTTGGAATTTTCTACCCCAGAGGGCTGTGGAGGCTCAGACATTGAGTGTGTTTAAGACTGAGATCGATAGATCTCGAGACAGTTGACGCATTAAGGGATATGGGAGTTGAGGTAGATATGCCATGAACTAGTTAAATAACGGAGCAGGCTCGAGGGGCTGAATGGCCTACTCCTGCTCCTATGTTCCTATGTAAATATATTGATGCAATGAAAAGAGTGCAGGGGGAGGAAGAACAAAAAGGAAGATCTGTGATAGAGTGGGAGAGATTGACTGACAAAAGATTTCAGGGTACAAAGGGCAAAGGGATTGATAATAGTTGTAGCAAAGAAACAAATGATTTGTCTAAAGTGATCGTAAATAACAGAATAATCAATAGTTACATCCGATTAAAAGCAAAATACTGCAGTTACTGAAAAGCTGCAATAGATAGGAGGAAAATAATTTTTTGATTAGACACTTTACAGTCTCCTGGACTCCAGATTGAGT
Source organism: Mustelus asterias (assembly GCF_964213995.1). Lineage (NCBI taxonomy): Eukaryota > Metazoa > Chordata > Chondrichthyes > Carcharhiniformes > Triakidae > Mustelus > Mustelus asterias. The sequence continues at coordinate 80,969,401 of NC_135809.1, forward strand.
TCAACAATTTCATACCATTGACTCTTCCCTCTCCATTCTGATTTTTTCTGTGCTGGAGATATTGGCCGGAATTTTACCGCCACGTCTGCCCCGGAATCAGGCCGGGCGCGTCTCGCAGAACAGAGTTCTCCATTGGCCTCGGGTGGGATTTTACAAGGCTCGCCCGAGCGAGGTCATAAAATACCGGCAAGTGAGCGGATTCCAGCCATTCACACCAGTGGGATTCTCTGGTCCTGTTGCAGTGAACGGAGGTTTGGCTGAGCGTCAAATTCTCCATCCTGACTGGCAGCGGTGGCAGGGCGTGAATGGCCGGAGAATTTTGGTCAGTATCCTGGCTTCAAGTGGGTATTCTGTCCGACTGCCCCAATTTGCCTTAAGCCGAGGTGATTGGATACCAGCTGTGGCTCAGGGGTAGCACTTTCTTGAGTCAGAACCTTGTGGGTTCAAGACCCACTGGTGACCTGAACATAAAATCTGTGCTGATGCCTCACCCGGTACTGAGGAAGTGACGCATTGTTAGGGGTGTGTGTGACCCTGTCTACTTTGATTCCACTATTTTGAGCAAGGGCAGTCCCTGGTGGCCTGGCCTATATTTACCCTTTAATCAACATCACTTAACAAGAACGATGGTCTGGTGATGACCTTATTTGTGTTTGTGGGACCTTAGCTGTCATGTTTCTGCATCATTGCAAAAGTGGCTGCCCTCCAGAAAAGGTGTCTCATTGACTCTGAAGCATTTGGAGGTTGTGAAAGGCATAATATGTATGCAAGTCTCTTCCTTTCATTCCTCTCGGCTATTTTCTTGGCCTTTTGCCTAAGATCAAGCGTCAGATCAAGCCCAAGATGGGGTGCAAAGCCTCATCTTGTCAGTTTGGATCTTTTTTGACTCCCTTGTGGGGACCTTGAATTGGATTCAATTGGATTTTGATTTTGGTTTTTGGAGCAAGCAAGGAATGGATTTGGGTTTGCCTGATCCACTCTGAACTTTGTAACTTTAAGAATGAAGTAAAAAAAAATTTTTTTTAAAAAAAATAGTTTTCCAACTTTCTATTCCATTCGTGACTCGTAAGGGGATGCCTCCCAAGGCCCTTCTGCGACACACAATTTCTAGCCTTTTGCCAGTAGACGAATATCTCACTCTGGTGTCTGACTAAAGTGAACCCTGAATCGCCAGAGCATCCACTCGTGCGTTGAATGACGTAGGGCAATGTGCTCATATATCAATACACTGAAGCACCATCCTACCCACAAAGCTTTCAGAGTAATTAATCCTTGCTGTCTCATCCAATGGAAGAACAGTGGGGGGTTTCACTCCACGAGCTCATTCAGAAATGCCTTCTATTGCTATAAGAGGCAGCACATTTCAGTGGAGAACCAGTTCAGTTCTGGCAAAGCATTAAATCCTGCGCCTCTGCGTGAGAAGGCCCATTGTAGGCCCCAGATCAGCCTGGCATGGAAAATTATAAGCATTCACCACATTGTAAGGCTCTCTTGTATGAATGCTATAGCAACCACTGGAAACTGTGAAAAATCAGCAATAGGAGACAGTAGTTTGATAAAAAGCCTGTTGAGAAAATATGGCTCTAGTGCCAGGCCACGGTGACTACCTTCTTTGTGGGTTCAGTATAGCCACTGTGGTGGGGGCTGCATAAGCACATAAGCTGTGTAGGTGCTTTGTACGACTGTGGTTTTTACTTCCTTACACAGTGCCCACGGAGCGGCAGATGCCATTGTGAGACATGGGCACACATTTTAAATTTTTATCGCCACCAATTCTAAAGGCAGAAACCTCGGGGGAAAGGAATAGGTGGCTGAGCTGTTGTTCAGGAAGTGGTTTGCTTTCAGTGCTTATTATAACATAGTGTGTGAAGTTCACCTGCCAGTAAGTAAAGTTTCCACCTTGGCGCTGAGGGTGGCTTTGGGCTGGTGGTAATGAGGGGGAAAGGAGACAGCCCCATTGATGTAGTCAGTTAGAAGGGAGCTCATCCTGTCCCAGGGGAGAGATTCTTGATGGTTGACTTTGAAGCCAGCTAAAGCACGCGAAGGAATTTGGGGATGGTCCTCCACGGGATGGCTAGCTGTTTCTCACCTGTCACTCATTTGTCATGGGCTCCGACGGAGGAATCTGTGGGTGGTCCAATTCAGCAGCATTTGATACGGAGGTACGTCAGACCTTGAGGAAGAGGAGAAAATAAATCTGGAACAGAGCAGCAGTCTCAAAACAAAGCACATATCTCCAGCTCTTGAGTTCTCTCATAACAAGTAGAAATAAAATAATCAGCACACACACACAGGTCAATGTTGAATTTAAATTCGGAAGACCAATAAGTGTATAAAGCTCGAAATGTTAACGAGAGCCTTCCCTTGCTCTCTAGAAAAGTAACGGCTGGGAGCTCTAACAATTTACTAGACTTCGGTAAACATTTACGAGCTGCGTTCTTTACTCTTGGGATGATTTCAGTGATACTAAAATGTTACAGAACATTCTTGGAAGGAAATCGAGAATATTTATAGAAACTTGGGGAAGAATTGGTAAACGTCTTAAAACCTTCAGATCGATTCTAGTCATTCCATGTGGCATGCAGGGCATGATCCGGGATTCTCCCTCCACTGTATAACGCTGGTTGTGTAGGGAATGAGTTGGTGAAAATTTCCAGCTGTATGGATTGGACAGTGTAGAATGTTCACCCATGAGGAGCCGAAAGTGTGGAGTGGATTCGGGAGGCAGTCGGATCCAGGGTGGTTGAGGAATCATCTGGATTGGAGGGATTAGTGGAAGCACAAAAGAGCCAGAGGGACAAAGACTTTGGGAGGGTACGAGGGACTGGGGAAGTATACAGAGAACAGGGTGAAGGGTAAAGTCATGGAGGAATTTGAAAATTTAGAAGTGGATTTTAGATTGTTTCCTTTTATAGCGATTGGCAGTCTGAACTGAAAGATGTACAGGAATCTTAAAACTGATACTGGCCAATCTTCAATCCTCAATCAAGTTGGCCTCAACACGATATTATAATCTGGATGTAAGATAATAATATTTACAATGAACCCACAAGAAACTATTGCTGCTCCTTTTTAACTTCTTCCAAAACACTTTAGAATTACAAAGAACTCAGAACTGTTTCAGTCTGAAGGGCTTTTTTTGTCTCGCTGTCCTCTGAAACAGTTTGGAATTTGCTTTAATCTGTAGTGTCGCCTTCACTTGTCCTGTGGGAGATGGCTATGCAAGAAGTGTGAGGGAACCTAACTGATTTGACACCTTTCGCGATAGGATGTTGTCCAGCTGACAGGGAGCGTGACTTACATGTGAAGTGCTTGGGGGGGCTGCTGCTTCACCTCACGCTGTGGGGTTACAGTGACAGAAGGATTCCAGGCCCCTCTAACCTTACAAACTCCAGCTCTCACACCTCATACTGAAGACAGCTCTATTCCATGCGATCATATTTGTGCACTTCCCTCCCTAAGCCTCTTTGCCTCCACCTCTCCCTCCTTCTCTGACATGCACAACCGCTTTAAACATGATCCTACTATCTCCTCCCTCGCTCACTGGCAGATTTCTTTTTCTGAGAACAAACATGCGATCCTCCCTTTGGGGTGTTTTGCGAAGATAATGGTGCTCTGTAAATACAAGTTGTTGATCAGAGCGAAGGGATTATCGTTCATTTACAATCTGGGTTGCCTTGATTGATACCCTCCCCTGTCTTGTAGATATATTTCCAGCATTCTCATGCTGATTTAGATTAGGTGCAGAATGTTGGTCTTTGTCGATAATGCAAACGAATCTGCAGCCCCCCTTTTTACATCCTGCCCAATTATCTACACCATTGACTTCAATGGGAAATGTTTTAAAAATCAGATGAGGTCTATACAATGGACTGCTGTTTCACCATTGCCCATTATGTGCTACTAATCAATGTCCAATTTCACTGCTCTTGGTATTTAAATGGTGTGATTGCTGTGACCGAGACCGAGCGCGCCATTTGTATCTAGTGACCCAGGGAACAATTCCAAACTGGTGTGGCTTTCACTTCCACATCACCATTAAGACTGATCAGGAGAGATCCTGGATCCGATCTTTCCCTTGATGTCTTCCTTAAACCACACAGCCCGACGTGTCCAAAATCCACACGAATGCGCACATGCACACACTGCCCCTGTATAATCCGCACACACAAACACACACTGCCCCTGTATTAAATCCCACTCATCTGTCAGCTTGATCTTAACTCACCTACATTGCCTCCCAGCCTCACAATCTAAAATCCACTTCTATATCTTCAAATTCCTACATGGCTTTACCCTTCACCCTGTTCTCTGTATAATTCCCCAGTCCTTCGTACCCTCCTAAAGTCTTTGTCCCTCTGGCTCTTTTGTGCTTCCACTAATCCCTCCAATCCAGATGATTCCTCAACCACCCTGGATCTGACTGCCTCCCGAATCCACCCCACATGTGTTTTCATGCTCCTTTGAAATCTTTTCAAATCTTTTCATCTCTTGCATCAAGTTTTGCTCACTTCTTATTCCCTCCTTCCTCGGCTCCTCATCTGTTTTCATTTACTTGTTTGTGAGGTAGCTTGCCATACTTTGGGGTGGCACGGTGGCACAGTGGTTAGCACTGTTGCCAGGGACCTGGGTTCAATTCCGGCCTTGGGTGACTGTGTGGAGTTTGCACATTCTCCCCGTGTCTGTGGGTTCCCTCCGGGTGCTCCGGTTTCCTCCCACACTCCAAAGATGTGCGGGTTAGGTTGATTGACCATGCTAAACTGACCCTAGTGTCAGGGGATTGGCAGGATAAATATGTGAGGTTAGGGGAATATGGTCTGGGTGGAATTGTGGTTGGTGCAGAGTCGATGGGCCGAATGGCCTCCCCTGCACTGTAGGGATTCTATGATACTCTTTCCCTGGAACTCCTTTCCTAACAGCACTGTGGGTGTACCGGCTCCACAGGGACTTCAGCTCACCGCCACCTTCCTGAGGGCAATTAGGGACGGGCAATGAATGTTGGCCTAGCCAATGGCACCCACATCCTGAAAAATGAAGATAAAAATGTATAATGGGAATAGAAGCTGTTGTCCTTAATTAATGAAAAAGCACAATTTCTCTGTATCTGGGATTCTATTTTCAAAGCTGTTTTAGACATGCAAACATAGATGTGATGTCTGCCACAGTGTGAACTACAGAACACCAGAGTTTCCTTCCTCTGTCATGAATCAACTTACTCCTTGTCATCTGCCAGGGATTACTCCAGAGAGGGAGGTAGAGGGATTGGCAACGCTGGTCATCATTGTTGACTATGCCAAGAGCAAGCATGGGCAATGGAGGATGCCCTTTTTTTTTAGCGTATGCAGTAATCCCAAGCCGGGTAATAGCGACCTCTCTGAGCCCTTGCTGAATTTTGTCAGGATCAGTCTTCAATGCTGTGAGTCATTGATTGAAGTGCACCACAGCTGTAGCTCAGGTTCCTGCAAGACCCCACTTGTGCCAATTTGCTGCACAAAGGCCTTGGCCAGTGTGGAAAATGTTGAGGAATGCCCAATGTTGGTGTAGCCAGGTTGAAACCGCTCGTTTGTAATAACAAAAAAAGGAGAACTTGCATTTTTATCGCGCCTTTCACTACCTCAGGACACCCAAAGCTCTTGTGCCCAATCAAATACTTTTGAAATGTTGTCATCTAGCAAACAGTTTACACAGCAAGCTCCCACAATTAGCAAATGGAACAATGATAATTTGTTTTTGTGGCGTTGATTGAGAGGTAATTGTTACCCCAGACAGCATCCCCTGCCCTGCTTTGAAATGCTTCCCAGGGATTTTATTTTGTTCATTTGTAGGACATGGGGCGTCGTTGGCTGGTCAGCATTTATTGCCCATCCCTAGTTGCCCTTGGAGGATAGTTGAGAGTCAACCACATTGCTATGGCTCTGGAGTCACATGTAGGCCAGACCAGATACGGAGGGCAGATTTCCTTCCCTAAAGGACATTAGTGAACCAGATGGGATTTTCCGACAATGGTTTCATGGTCATCAGTAGATTCTTAATTCCAGGTATTTTTGTTGAATTCAAATTCTACCATCTGCTGTGGCGGGATTCGAACCTGGGTCCCCAGAACATTATGAAAACAGAAAATGTTGCAAAATCTCAGCGGGTCTGACATCATCTGTGGAGAAAGAATAGAGCCAATGTTTCAAGTCTGGATGATCCTGCGTCAGACCTAAGAGCAAAGCGAAGAGATTTACATTATGAGGGTGGTGGTGGTGGGGGGGGGGGGGGGGGGGCTGCTGTAATTGGACAAAAGGAATGTAAATGAGGATGAAGAAGGCTGAGAAAAGTACTACAAGTGACCGTTAAGTGATCAGAATGTGTGAATGGCAGAACAGAGGTACAGATGGTTAAGGCAGTTGCCCTAAAGCGGGGCGGGGGGGCGGGGGGGGGGGGGGGGTGATATAAATTGATGAATAAGATGAAAAGAAGAAACAAATGGAAATACAATAAATAGAAATGGGGTGAAGGTAGAGGAGAGAGTTCATCCTTTGAAGTTGTTGAACTCAATGTTCAGTCCAGAAGGCTGTAAAATGCCCAATCGGAAGATGAGATGCTGTTCCTCCAGTTTGCGTTGGGGTTCGCTAGAACTTTGCAAAAGGCCAAGGGCGGACATGTGGACAGGAGAGCAGGGTGATGTGTTGAAGTGGCAAGTGACAGGGAGGACTGGGTCCTGCTTGCGGGCACACTGAAGGTGTTCAGCAAAGTGGTCACCCAGTCTACGTTTTGTCTCTCCGATGTAGAGTGGACTGCATTGGGATTGCAATAGACCAGATTGAAGGAGGTGCATGTGAAGCGCTGCTTCACCTGAAAGGAGTGTTCAGGACCTGGAACGATGAGCAGGGAGGAAGTAAAGGGACAGGTGTTGCACGATTGCCTGGGAAGGTGCCGTGGGCAGGGGTTGAGGTGTTTGGTGTGATGGAGAAGTGGACCAGGGTGTCCCGGAAAGAGCGGTCCCTGCGGAATGCTGATAGGACGAATGAGGAGAAGATGTGTTCAGTGGTAGCATCATGCTGGAGTTGGTGGAAATGGCAGAGGATGGTCCTTTGAATGCGGAGACTGGTGGGGTGAAAAGTGAGGACAAGGGGACCTCATCCTTGTTCTGGGAGGGAGGGAGTGAGTGAGAACAGTGGCCTGGGGGATGGTTTGGACACAATGGGTCCAACCACAATGGGTGGAAAACAACAATTGAGGAAGAAGGAAGACATATTGGCAGTGTTATTATGGAAAGTGGCATCATCAGAACAGATGTGACGGAGGCGAAGGAACTGAGAGAATCGGATGGAGTCCTGCAGGATGTGGGGTGTGAAGAGCTGTAGACAGAGAAGTCCTTTCTCAGCCTTCTTCATCCTCATTTACATTCCCTTTGTCCAATTACAGATTGCCCCCTCATAGTATAAATCTCTTCTGATTTTCTTTGCGTTTAGCTCTGACAAAGGGTCAACCAGACTCAAAACATTGGCTCTATTCTCTCTCCACAGATGCTGCCAGACCTGCTGAGATTTTCCAGCATTTTCTATTTACATTTCAGATACCAGCAACCGCAGTATTTTGCTTTTATCCCCAGACCATTAGCTGAGTTTCAGGATTAATGACCCAGCGATAATACCATCAAGCCATTGCCTCCTCCCAATCATTTTCACCTGAGAGGGCAGTGAGGTCAGGATTTGGTTAATCATTTCATCAGAAAATATCTCAGATAGTGTCACACTCCTTCAGTACTGCATTGAAAGGTCAGCTCCAGTTTTTGTGCTCATGTCCTGAGATTTAATTTGACCCCATTTAATGCTCTCTCCCCTTCTCATAAAACCCCCAAACCTGCCCACCTTAACCACGCAACGACTTTATGCTGGGACGGGCAAGGCCTCAGATGGGAAATCCACCCTTGCCCCAACTGAGGCCTTTAGGTCACCAATTAATCGCCATTAAGGGCCATTTCCTGCCCAGCCTCAATCCTTACGGGCTGGCGGTAGGATTGAGGCTATGTGGAGGAAACCGGAAATAAAGAAGCTTCAATCTTGAACGGGAAAGGTGAGGGGAGGGCGCCTATATCAGGAGCGGGATTCTCCGATCTCGTCCGCACCCGCCCCCGCTGCCAGCAGGAATGGAGAATTTAGCTTTCAGCCAAAACTCCATTCGCAGCAGTGGCTCCGTAGAATCCCAGACGCGGACGAGGTCGGGGGTTTTCGACACAGAGGTCCCTTTCTGACTGGGGAGCCCTCCCCTTAAGGCCTGATGACCTCCGGGACCACCCCCCCAACTCCCCAAGCCTATACCACGAGACCCCAATCGCTGTCTTCACAATGCCCAGCCCCTTCCCACCCTGGACCCCTTACACTTACCCGTGTCTCCAGTTCTCCAGACTTAGCGTCAGACAGCTCCATGCAGTTCCTCTTCTGGCCACTGCAAATTGGCTGGCAGCTCTCCAAGGTAGGATACCCTCCCGAGCGGAGAGCAGTCAACGTTCCATAGAACCATAGAAAATTACAGCTCAGAAACAGGCCTTTTGGCCCTTCTTGTCTGTGCCGAACCATTTTATGCCTAGTCCCACTGACCTGCACTTGGACCGTATCCCTCCACACCCCTCTCATCCATGAACCCGTCCAAGTTTTTCTTAAATGTTAAAAGTGACCCCGCATTTACCACTTTATCTGGCAGCTCATTCCACACTCCCACCACTCTCTGCGTGAAGAAGCCCCCCCTAATATTCCCTTTAAACTTTTCTCCTTTCACCCTTAACCCATGCCCTCTGGTTTTTTTCTCCCCTAGCCTCAGCGGAAAAAGCCTGCTTGCATTCACTCTATCTATACCCATCAAAATCTTATACACCTCTATCAAATCTCCCCTCAATCTTCTACGCTCCAGGGAATAAAGTCCCAACCTATTCAATCTCTCTCTGTAACTCAGCTTCTCAAGTCCCGGCAACATCCTTGTGAACCTTCTCTGCACTCTTTCAATCTTATTTACATCCTTCCTGTAACTAGGTGACCAAAACTGTACACAATTCATTAGAGTATAAAATGGCAGCAGGGCAGTCAGAGCCAGCGTCCCCCTGCCATCCTAAAAATTTAGGCCCATGATTTCTGACAGTGCTACCAACTGATACCACGGCTGACACCATACCACAAAAAGAGTCTACTTTGTAACAGGCCTAAACTATCCTGATGTTAGCGAGATGTTTCCTGCCGCCTCACAGTGCCAGGGACCCAGGTTCGATTCCCGGCTTGGGTCACTGTCCATGTGGAGTTTGCACGTTCTCCCCGTGTCTGCGTGGGTTTCCTCCGGGTGCTCCGGTTTCCTCCCACAGTTCAAAGATGCGCGGATTAGGTGGATTGGCCATGCTAAATTGACCCTTAGTGTTCGGGGGACTAGCTAGGGTAAATGCATGGGATTATGGGAATAGGGCCTGGGTGAGATTGTGGTCAGTGCAGACTCGATGGGTCGAATGGTCTCCTTCTGCACTGTAGGATTCTATGTTGTGGGAGCCATTTAGATATTAGCAAAACATCAGCAAAAGGATGCAGCCTATTTCAAACCTCTTTCAGACAGTATCACCTGTTGCTCTGGTTTAGTTAGCCTGCTTTTAGAAAGTGCCCTATTAAAAGGGAAGGTAGAACATTGGTGCCGTGCACACTTGCCCCCTTCCTGACTGACCTTTCTCTCTTTCTCGTCCTGCCTCTCAGGGAGACACTCCCAAAAACAAAGCAGAGAAGGCCATGGACATGGAGCTGGCAGCATACCTGGAGAACCGACAGCACTACCAGATGATTCAGCGAGAGGACCAGGAGACGGCTGTGTAACACCAGCGAGGAGCTGACGGCAAGGCCCCCCCCCCCCCCCCACTCCATCTCGCCTTCCTCCCCGCAAAGACTGTGCATGCCCCCTGCCATTTGTGAGAACATGGTTCGTTGGTGACTCGACCACTGGCCGGCCTGTGTGCGTGTGTGTGTGTGTGTGTGCGTGCGCGCGTGTGTATTTTTTTATTGACCCTCCCCCCGCACCTCCCTCCCCCCACAACTGACAACTGACTAAAGCCACGAGCTGAAGCAACCAAGATGCCAAAACCAAAAATGGCAACAAGATAGTTACTGCTACCAAGCAACGGTTGAGTGGTAACAATCTGCCAAGGTGAGCCTCATGGATGGATGGATAAATAAGGTCAATGGTGTTTGACAAAGTTGGCTACATGCGGTGATGTCTCGAGTTAACTTTATGCTGTTTAAACTGCACGCTACATAGTGGCACCACGTATTTCCATACCTGGGATATGCCTACTGCTGTCCTTGCTGCTGAGATGGTAGCGATTCGAGAGGTCGTATGAAAGGATCCAAGGTGAACACTCACTACTTTGTAAAGGGCCGGTGTATTATAGTGGAGGCTGAAAATATTAATATGATCTAATCTATTTTGCAGCCGTATTTTTTAAAAGAAAATTATGTGGAAAAGTATACTTTTTTTGTGTGCACATTGGAATGTTTAATTGTGATGCTGTTAAATGTGATTTCAAATGATATCTGCTACTAACTCACTGGAGTTTAAAGGGCAGTCCGTTTAGCTTTTGTAATGTTTACAGTGTAGTGAGGGGCGGGGGGGGGGGGAGGTGGTGGTTGGTGTTTGCAGTCAACATCCATTCATAACCACCAGAGGATGGTGGGGGATGGGGGTGGGGTCCACAAAGCCAGAGGAGGCTGAGAAAGTGAAACCGGAAGCTGTGTGGCAGTTGCGGATCAAGTGGCTGGGTTTCCCTGATGTCCGGGGCCCAAATTCACCGGCAATTTGACTTACTGGTGAGAGATGGAGACAGATGAATCCGTACCCCTATTGCAGACATTTCATATCTACCCTTCTTACCGTTGATAATTTTTTTTAAACATACCACTGGTGTTACTGTTTACTTTTACCTGGGCATTTCCGAAAAAGACTGCAGATCTGTATAGCTGCAGATCAAAATTATCAGACGTTCGCTGTCTCCGTACTGCATTTTTCTGTGTAAGTTGTCTAATTGAGAGAGGTCTGTGCAAGATGTTTTTAAGATGATGACGGTTGTTTTTTTAAAAAATCCTATTCCGAGTCAATGAGCAGAAATGCAAATTTAGAACATTCCACAAGTTGGCAACAGGGAGGCCTTCACCATGATTATGTCCGAAGGAGTGTTTGTTTGAGAGTTACTCTCTGCTTCCGTGCCGGCTCAGTTGATCACAGTGCATCGACTTGTGCAGTACTGAGTCCCAGCAACCGGGCAGGTCCTCGGTTCTGTTGTTCTGTGCCGTTACCTGATCATTTAATGTGCCACAGTTAACCTCAAAGCCCCAAACGGGGGCGGGGGGGTTGGGGGGGGGGGGGGGTGGGTGGGCGTTGGGGGGGGGGGGGGGGGGGGGCGGGGAGAGAGGAATCAACCAGTCTTTCAATAAAGGCAAAATACTGCAGATGCTGGAAATCTGAAATAAAAGCAGAAAATGCTGGAAATACTCAGCAGGTCTGGCTGGCAGCCTGTGCGGACAGAGAAAGAGAGTTAATGGGCATGTTTCCACCGTCGGGAGGTGGTGCGTTGTTTGCTTGCGGCGGGATTCTCTGGTTCCGCCGCTGTCAATGGGAATTCCCTTTGATGTCACCCCACACTGGCGGGATACCCACAGGCAGGGGTGCACTGCCGGCGGGACCGGAGAACCCTGCCAGCCTGAATGGCCGGAAAATTTCGGCCAACATGATTCTTCTGCAGAACCAGTCTTTCAATTTCTGACCTTTCAGGGAACTGTAACCAGTGCCCCTTCCCTAGTAACCATATTAAGACGGGCAATCTATTTGGACTTCAAAGGCAGAATTTGGCCAGATTGGTGGAATGTTTTTTTTTGCAGATTCTCATGCCGATACACCGGCCTCTGTACATTGTGGCTGCTGCTAAAGCCATTTCTGTCCTCTTCCATTCTGAAAGAGGTCATATGGAATGTTGTGGCAAAGCAATTTTTGGTGTGACCTTTTTAAAATCCTGATGGGGCCATTAACCTTTTTTAAGACGCTGAACATTTTAAGGTGTAATTTGATTTGAAAGGCCCCTGTGGGCTCCAACCTATCAGAAAGCAATCACAGCACCGAGGTTGAGTAGTCAGATGATGATCACTTTGATATTAAAATGCGACTGTTCATTGCCACCACTCACAGGTAGATTACTTGTTCATTACCCAGCCATGGAGACCATCAGTCTCAGTTTCCAAAAGGTTTCCTTAGCCTGACAGTGTGGTAGATCAGAAAGAGAAGAGGCTATTTAAGAATCTGATTTATTTAAAGGGTGCACAGCCTATTACACTGGTACTGTATGGTTGCACTGTATATATTATGTATAAGAAAGGCCTTAATCCAACAGTGCAGAACTTCTGAAGATTCTGGTGATTGGTTTAGATTTAAATATATATATATATATGTATAAAATATATATATAATATGACTTGACATCAACTGAACATCCAGGCAATACTGCTGTAGGAGAAAGGACATTACTATTGTTTTGAATTATTGAAGGAAAGGAGCCCAGGCTTAGTGGGGGAAATCATTTAAACTTTTACTTCAACGCCCAGGAAAGTTGTGTGGGTGATATGACGGGTGGAAGAACCAATATGGCCGGCTTCCCACTATTGCCAAAAGGATGAAATCACCCCCAGTGTTGATACTCAGTATGAGAAAGGATCGAGTAACAAAATGAAAAGGTTTACAGACTCTCTGACCTTGCCTGGAAAAGGAGCACACAGCCAGCAGCAAGGGAAGAACTGGACTCTGCCACACCGTCCTCGAAACTGTCACCCTGGACTGCGGGCACCAGGAGGGAAGTGAGTGGAATCGAGATGGGCTGCTCCATTCTCTGCCACTGGCTGTGTGAACAGGTTCTTCTGTCCAGTTGTAAATTTTCCAGGATAATACAGTTATTGTAATTTTCCAGTGAGATCCTCTTGATGTGTCTTTGTGACCTTTCTGTGTGTGTAATTACTTAAAAATATATGGACCCCTTTTTGTAGATTGACATATCTTCGACCATTGGCAGTTGTTTTTATATTTGCATTTTGTGTGCGTGTATGTTTTGGAAACAAATGCCTTGATTTGCCTCGTGTCAAATGAGTTGGATGCAGCTGCGTTGTTCCTCCTTGAAACTGTGAACCAAGTCCCAGAGTGTTCCTCACGATGAAACTCTCCAGTCAGTGGGCCACTAACACTGCCTGTTCTTTTCACCAGGGCCGATATTGTACGTGAAGAGGTTGCTTCAGGTGGACAAATCTCCACGCTTTCCACTACCCTCCAGCCAAAGTGGGACTGGCAGTGGAAAGTAGAAGACGGGGTGGGGGGGTGTTATATGTGGAGTTTATTGCAATGGTATTGGAGCATTGCTCCCATTTTGATAATGATAGCCTGCTAATTACATCACTGGAGGATACTGTCAAATGAACAATTGCCCTGTTTGTATTGAATTCCAGTTTCCTGCCCTAATACCCAGAAGAAATGACCATTAAAGTCTGGTACCATTTGGTCCAGTTCTGAACTGGTAGCCCTGTGACAGGTGCCATTGAAACTGGTGATATTGACAGTGGCACTGGCAGTCCTGTGTGGGAAATGTCAGTAAAACTGGTGATATTACCAGCAGGGCTGATCCAACCTGATTGTTTTACCGGTTTATCCGGTGGTATTTTGGGCTCTAACCATGAAGAGCTTTTTTGCTGGTCCAATTAATTCAAAATGGGAGTGGCTGACAAAGGAATTAGACACAAGCACGTCATTACCATGAGATTGCACAGCTCATGATGAAATGAATCCATTTAGTGTGTTTGAAATGGAACTGAAAAGCCACAATTGTGGACATCGCAAAGAATGTCTCCATTTTGTTTTTTGCTTTAGCAGTGTGTTTTTGGCTGCTTTTAAATGTTATCTTTGGCTTTTAAACTCAGACATGCTGTCTTTTCCTCCCCAGTATCTCCATCCATTTATTCTGTCCCAGCCCCATCATGAGATGCGTTGACAGAGATTTTCACAATTTTCAGTCCATTGACATTGTGCAGTTTCCTATCCCGTCAGATATATAATGGCACAAGCAAAAGAGGTGCCCATTCCCAGAGATTTGAACAGCTGGAAAATGGGGATCCAGTCAAAACAGCTGGGGCTGAGGAGCAAGGCGGGTCTGTGCATTGGGTGATATCCCTGGGATCCATCACATTCAGCCTATATTAAAATGGCACGGTGGTTAGCATTGCTGCCTCACGGTGCCAAGGACCCAGGTTTGATTCCCAGCTTGGGTCACTGTCTGTGTGGAGTTTGTATATTCTCCCCGTGTCTGCGTGGGTTTCCTCCGGGTGCTCCGATTTCCTCCCATAGTCCAAAGATGTGCGGGTTAGGTTGATTGGCCATGCTAAATTGCCACTTGGTGTCAGCAGGATTAGCAGGGTAAATGCATGGGGTTACGGCAATAGAGGCTGGGTGGGATTGTGGTCGGTGTAGACTCAATGGGCCGAATGGCCTCCTTCTGCACTGTAGGGATTCTATGAAATCTCTTCTGCTGTATTCCCGAGTTAATATCCATCCAGTGCAGACCTTCAGCACAAAGCTGTTCCTTATCCACAGCACAAATCAGGAATCTTACTCAAATAAGGCCATGGGATGGTTGTTATGGGAATTGGGTGGGGGGCAGATGGAGTCTGATCCAAGCATAAGAGAGGTGAGCAATTGTGACCTGGAGCTGAAGCACATTTCGGGGGTGGGGGGGCTGGGGAGGGCGGGGGGAGAATGGCAAGGGGCTTCTTTTAGCATGGCCTGCTGCTATAACTGTGGGGAAGTGGGGGAGGTGCTGATGCCTGATGCCCCATTCCCCAGCATTGCTTCCTGTCATTTGTATGAACGCAAAATTTGCATTCAAAGGAGCGAATCATTCAGATGATGGTAACATTTCCTGACATGAATGCTTAGACCTACTGGACTTTCATGTCGCAGTTTGATGGAAGAGCTCTGCAAAAGAATGACTAATCATTTTATCCCACACTTTTTTAGAATGTGCAACCTTCTTCCCCCCCCACCCCCCGCTCACTTAACAGTAATATAGAAAATAGGAGCAAGAGTAGGCCTTCCAGCCCTTCGACCCTGTACCAGCATTCAGTATGAACGTGGATGAGTCTTTAACTCAACACCATACTCGTGCGCTCTCCCCATATCCCTTGACACATTTAGCATCTAGAAATCTATTTCCCCCTTAAACATATTCAGCAACTTGCCCTCCACAGCCTTCTGTGGTAGAGAATTCCACAGGTTCACCACCCTCTGAATGAAGAAATTTCTCCTCATCTCAGTCCTAACCCGTATCCTGAGACTATAACTCCCCCCCCCCCCCCTTGTTCTAGACCACCCCTCCCCGTCCCCTACCCAGCCAGAGGAAACATCATGCCTGCATCCTGAAGTATAGTGCCAGTCTCATTCTCCTTATGGTGCTGAGGCAGCCAGACCAGAAGATCACAGTGTTAACTCTTGGTGTGTGTTGAACTAAGATATGGTTGGGTTCAGTGCCCCAATACTAGGGAGGGGAAAAATCAGCAGAAATTCCCACCCTTCATCCCTAAACAGTGACCTGTACTTGTGGGGATTTGATTTGAATTTGGCTGTGTCACGTCGCTGACGTGGTACTTTGGTGATTTTTTTTTAGCAGGCTGCCATTTCCCATGGGGCAATAAAGAGGGGATGGAACAAAATGGCACCTTTAAGGCATTCCCCCTGCCCTCCAGATGCCCATTTACAATGGGAACAAGAGAAAGCAGCAAGGGGCACAAGAGATGGCTCTGGAGATAGCAGATGGGGCAGTTTATGTCACAATGGGGTCCAATGGATAAAATGTAGCACTTATGCTGGTTGTGTGAGAAGTGGCTGCCCCTTTGCTGACTAAGTGATTAACAAGCTGGGACTTGGTATAAATGTCCATTTAATGGGTTGCATCTAAATGGATTTGATTGTATTTGCATCAGACTGGACCAATAAAAAGAAGCATAAAGAGTCAAGCCAATCAGAAGCTGACATAATTGTTTTCCGTCAGTTTATACTGACAAAATGTTTCTGCTGAGACTGACTCCCTTTTAAGATGCTTTTATTTCTCTTTATCTATTTCCTCACCTCTTCCAAAATCACAGCAAACAGGCCTGCTCCTACTATCAACATTGGAAGTCAGTTACAGTCAAATCTAGGTTGTTTGCAACCAACCTTACACATTTGGAGCTGCGTTTATGAGTGTCATACATGTAGGTAGATCCTCTGGAGGAGAGACAGAGTTGCCGCAGGCGGCTCTCCCAATTGGTTGACATAACTTCAACTTTGTTCACACACTCTTAAGAAAGGTGGTGGCATACTGGTATTCTCACTGGAATAATAATTTATTTGAATTTTAAAAATCTGGAATTACCATGAAACCATTGTCGTTAAAACCCCACCTGGTTCACTAATGTCCTTAAGGGAAGAAAACCTGTCTTCCTTTCCTGGTCCGGCCGACGTGTGACTCCAGGGCCACAGCAATGTGGTTGACTCTTAACTGCCCTCCAAGGGCAATTAGGGATAGGCAATAAATGCTGGCCCAGTCAGCGATATCTACATCCCATGAACAAAAAAAATAGTCTGACTCAAAGACCGGAAATTTACAACCTGCCACGAGAATGGAAAGGTCTGTTGACCAAAGCCGTAAAATCCCACCCAAAATCAACATTCAGTCCAGCTGGTCTATCCTAGAATTTATACTCCCCAAGAGCCTGTTGCCCACCTTCAACTAATTCGATCAATCATTGCTTCTAATCCTTCCTCCCTCATCTTCTTTTCAAACTTACCCTGAAATGCATCAAGGTTAGTTCATTCAACTATTCTTTGTGATGGTGCCTTCCACAATCAGGATGGATGGACTCACTAATCTCCCTCAGGGAAGGAAACCTGTTGTCCATACATGGTTTGGCATATAAGTAACTGCAGAGCCACAGCAGTGGGGTTGACTCTTAAAAATAGCCCAGCGAACCACTGAGTTATACCACAGAGAAGTATAGTAAGAATAAAATT